>NW_026610993.1:0-138636 GCF_029499605.1 Hyla sarda
ACTAACTATGTAACTATGTAACATAACATGGGGGGGGGGGGGGTCTCCTGGCTGTTCACACAGGTGTGTCATTGCTGTACATTGACCATGCATTGCTTCTGTGGTATTGCAAAGGCAAAGACAAATGCTTCCAGCCATCCATTGCACTAATGGATTGGTCATCAGCTGGCTGTCTATGTCCCGCATCAATATAGACCAAAGTACAGAGGGTTAGGCTATGCTATTGTGCACCTACCTGATGCATCAGAAGGTGCGAGGCCCTTGCTAAATTCTGTGCACAGACTTTGAGATCTATGCTTTAGACTGTATCTAAACCTGCTCCAACATGGACTGACATTCTGGCCTACTTTCAGCCGATGCGACTTGTCTGTCGCTGAACAGTCGCTTTTTATGTATTCAGCACCTATGTATAATGTTGTAAAAATGCTCTAGAAGCTAAAGTCGCAGAAATGTCACACATATTTGGCCTGCAACTTTCTGTGCGACAAATTCAGACAGGAAAAATCAGTATAAATCCTTAGAAAATTATCCCCCAGTGTCTCCATCTGCTGGCGGTATTGAATAAGCATTGCTGCACTGATGGGGTATGCATTAGACGAAAAAAAAGAAGAAAAAGAAGAATAATACGCCCAGAAAAGAGGCGAAAAGGAGAAAAACGTAAAAAAACGTGAAAAAAAAGTAAGAGGAAGAGAAGGGAAAAAAAGGTGGAAATGGGTTTAAAAGTGATTTCGGCGGAGAATATATATATATATATATATATATATATATATATATATATATATGCGCACACACACACATAGATATAAACGTATTCTCCGTTGAGATATTGCAGCCGCTGCTGTGTCCAGGCCCAGGAGCCTTAGCACTGTGCTGTGATGTCACTCAATACCACTGACATCACTAGGTGTAAACAACATCTCTCCTTTGCTGTGTATGTGACTATGGAGCTGTTTGGTGATGTCGTCTATTACGGCCTTCATAGAAGCAACAGGAGATTGTTGCATCCATCTTGAACCCTCAGAACTACAGTGCTATGATGTCACTCACTTCCACAGGCCTTGCAGAGTGTAAACAACAACAACCCAGCTTTGTTGTGTATGTAACCAAAGGGATTTGTGATGTCACCTAGAACCTTCACAGCAGCGACAGCTTTATGAGGAGCATCAGCACTGCTCTGCCTGAGCAGAACCATCACCGCCATAGGTTGTCAAATAACCCGGATTTAACCCACACAGGTAAGTCCAATGGGGTGCAGGCATGTCCTCTATGCTTACAGCTTCCCGTGGGTGTTGGTTTGATACCGTTTGGGGACAGCCAAGGAGGCATCTGCAGGCAACAAAGGTAGGTGTGTGCTTGTGTGTGTGTTTCCTATGCAGATCCTAAGCCCAGTGTCACATGCAAGTAGGAGGAGTAAGAAGGGTTCCTGGCAAATCCGGGTTATGGATTGCATTTAAAAAGGCCCCGTGGGAGTGCAATGGGCCCCTGTCTTGCTGCTTAGCAATAATGGTATGGGTTTAGGTTCTGCTGTGTGTACTGGTGGTTGACTGCCCCCCAGCCCAGAGTGTGCATGGAAAATTGTCTGGCAGCCTCCCTGACAGCAAGCAGTGATAGTGCCCATGAAGGGGACCTTGTTGGGCCCGCCCCTTTCACGGTTATCGCTTCTCGGCCTTTTGGCTAAGATCAAGTGTAGTATCTGTTCTTATCAGTTTAATATCTGATACGTCCCCTATCTGGGGACCATATATTAAATGGATTTTTGAGAACGGGGGCCGATTTCGAAGCTTGCTTCCGTCGCCCTATGCATTGACCCGATATGGCAGTATCTTCGGGTACAGTGCACCACCCCCTTACAGGGTTAAAAAGAAAGATTCCTACTTTCATTGCTACCTGCTTGCTGGCTAGCCAGCTAGCCAGCCCTGTGGGCCTTGCTGCTGCTGCAGCCAATAAACAAAAGGTGGTGCTGCTGCTGCTTCTGCTGCTTCTGCTTCTGCTTGTGTCTGGCCCCTGTTGGAGCGTCCAGGCACAGGACTTCTGCTGCTGCTGACTAAATGGCCTCCTTAATTGGATCATTTGAGTAGCCAGCACACCTGTGCAGGTAGGGCATGACATGATAGGCAGCTGCCTTGATAGCGGGTGGGTGCTGAATGTTCCTAATTGACAAAATAAGATTAATGCTTATGAAGAAATATAAAATCTCATCCCTTCCCCAATATCGCGCCACACCCCTACCCCTTAATTCCCTGGTTGAACGTGATGGACATATGTCTTTTTTCGACCGTACTAACTATGTAACTATGTAACATAACATGGGGGGGGGGGGGTCTCCTGGCTGTTCACACAGGTGTGTCATTGCTGTACATTGACCATGCATTGCTTCTGTGGTATTGCAAAGGCAAAGACAAATGCTTCCAGCCATCCATTGCACTAATGGATTGGTCATCAGCTGGCTGTCTATGTCCCGCATCAATATAGACCAAAGTACAGAGGGTTAGGCTATGCTATTGTGCACCTACCTGATGCATCAGAAGGTGCGAGGCCCTTGCTAAATTCTGTGCACAGACTTTGAGATCTATGCTTTAGACTGTATCTAAACCTGCTCCAACATGGACTGACATTCTGGCCTACTTTCAGCCGATGCGACTTGTCTGTCGCTGAACAGTCGCTTTTTATGTATTCAGCACCTATGTATAATGTTGTAAAAATGCTCTAGAAGCTAAAGTCGCAGAAATGTCACACATATTTGGCCTGCAACTTTCTGTGCGACAAATTCAGACAGGAAAAATCAGTATAAATCCTTAGAAAATTATCCCCCAGTGTCTCCATCTGCTGGCGGTATTGAATAAGCATTGCTGCACTGATGGGGTATGCATTAGACGAAAAAAAAGAAGAAAAAGAAGAATAATACGCCCAGAAAAGAGGCGAAAAGGAGAAAAACGTAAAAAAACGTGAAAAAAAAGTAAGAGGAAGAGAAGGGAAAAAAAGGTGGAAATGGGTTTAAAAGTGATTTCGGCGGAGAAATATATATATATATATATATATATATATATATATATATATATATATATATGCGCACACACACACATAGATATAAACGTATTCTCCGTTGAGATATTGCAGCCGCTGCTGTGTCCAGGCCCAGGAGCCTTAGCACTGTGCTGTGATGTCACTCAATACCACTGACATCACTAGGTGTAAACAACATCTCTCCTTTGCTGTGTATGTGACTATGGAGCTGTTTGGTGATGTCGTCTATTACGGCCTTCATAGAAGCAACAGGAGATTGTTGCATCCATCTTGAACCCTCAGAACTACAGTGCTATGATGTCACTCACTTCCACAGGCCTTGCAGAGTGTAAACAACAACAACCCAGCTTTGTTGTGTATGTAACCAAAGGGATTTGTGATGTCACCTAGAACCTTCACAGCAGCGACAGCTTTATGAGGAGCATCAGCACTGCTCTGCCTGAGCAGAACCATCACCGCCATAGGTTGTCAAATAACCCGGATTTAACCCACACAGGTAAGTCCAATGGGGTGCAGGCATGTCCTCTATGCTTACAGCTTCCCGTGGGTGTTGGTTTGATACCGTTTGGGGACAGCCAAGGAGGCATCTGCAGGCAACAAAGGTAGGTGTGTGCTTGTGTGTGTGTTTCCTATGCAGATCCTAAGCCCAGTGTCACATGCAAGTAGGAGGAGTAAGAAGGGTTCCTGGCAAATCCGGGTTATGGATTGCATTTAAAAAGGCCCCGTGGGAGTGCAATGGGCCCCTGTCTTGCTGCTTAGCAATAATGGTATGGGTTTAGGTTCTGCTGTGTGTACTGGTGGTTGACTGCCCCCCAGCCCAGAGTGTGCATGGAAAATTGTCTGGCAGCCTCCCTGACAGCAAGCAGTGATAGTGCCCATGAAGGGGACCTTGTTGGGCCCGCCCCTTTCACGGTTATCGCTTCTCGGCCTTTTGGCTAAGATCAAGTGTAGTATCTGTTCTTATCAGTTTAATATCTGATACGTCCCCTATCTGGGGACCATATATTAAATGGATTTTTGAGAACGGGGGCCGATTTCGAAGCTTGCTTCCGTCGCCCTATGCATTGACCCGATATGGCAGTATCTTCGGGTACAGTGCACCACCCCCTTACAGGGTTAAAAAGAAAGATTCCTACTTTCATTGCTACCTGCTTGCTGGCTAGCCAGCTAGCCAGCCCTGTGGGCCTTGCTGCTGCTGCAGCCAATAAACAAAAGGTGGTGCTGCTGCTGCTTCTGCTGCTTCTGCTTCTGCTTGTGTCTGGCCCCTGTTGGAGCGTCCAGGCACAGGACTTCTGCTGCTGCTGACTAAATGGCCTCCTTAATTGGATCATTTGAGTAGCCAGCACACCTGTGCAGGTAGGGCATGACATGATAGGCAGCTGCCTTGATAGCGGGTGGGTGCTGAATGTTCCTAATTGACAAAATAAGATTAATGCTTATGAAGAAATATAAAATCTCATCCCTTCCCCAATATCGCGCCACACCCCTACCCCTTAATTCCCTGGTTGAACGTGATGGACATATGTCTTTTTTCGACCATACTAACTATGTAACTATGTAACATAACATGGGGGGGGGGGGGGTCTCCTGGCTGTTCACACAGGTGTGTCATTGCTGTACATTGACCATGCATTGCTTCTGTGGTATTGCAAAGGCAAAGACAAATGCTTCCAGCCATCCATTGCACTAATGGATTGGTCATCAGCTGGCTGTCTATGTCCCGCATCAATATAGACCAAAGTACAGAGGGTTAGGCTATGCTATTGTGCACCTACCTGATGCATCAGAAGGTGCGAGGCCCTTGCTAAATTCTGTGCACAGACTTTGAGATCTATGCTTTAGACTGTATCTAAACCTGCTCCAACATGGACTGACATTCTGGCCTACTTTCAGCCGATGCGACTTGTCTGTCGCTGAACAGTCGCTTTTTATGTATTCAGCACCTATGTATAATGTTGTAAAAATGCTCTAGAAGCTAAAGTCGCAGAAATGTCACACATATTTGGCCTGCAACTTTCTGTGCGACAAATTCAGACAGGAAAAATCAGTATAAATCCTTAGAAAATTATCCCCCAGTGTCTCCATCTGCTGGCGGTATTGAATAAGCATTGCTGCACTGATGGGGTATGCATTAGACGAAAAAAAAGAAGAAAAAGAAGAATAATACGCCCAGAAAAGAGGCGAAAAGGAGAAAAACGTAAAAAAACGTGAAAAAAAAGTAAGAGGAAGAGAAGGGAAAAAAAGGTGGAAATGGGTTTAAAAGTGATTTCGGCGGAGAAATATATATATATATATATATATATATATATATATATATATATATATATATATGCGCACACACACACATAGATATAAACGTATTCTCCGTTGAGATATTGCAGCCGCTGCTGTGTCCAGGCCCAGGAGCCTTAGCACTGTGCTGTGATGTCACTCAATACCACTGACATCACTAGGTGTAAACAACATCTCTCCTTTGCTGTGTATGTGACTATGGAGCTGTTTGGTGATGTCGTCTATTACGGCCTTCATAGAAGCAACAGGAGATTGTTGCATCCATCTTGAACCCTCAGAACTACAGTGCTATGATGTCACTCACTTCCACAGGCCTTGCAGAGTGTAAACAACAACAACCCAGCTTTGTTGTGTATGTAACCAAAGGGATTTGTGATGTCACCTAGAACCTTCACAGCAGCGACAGCTTTATGAGGAGCATCAGCACTGCTCTGCCTGAGCAGAACCATCACCGCCATAGGTTGTCAAATAACCCGGATTTAACCCACACAGGTAAGTCCAATGGGGTGCAGGCATGTCCTCTATGCTTACAGCTTCCCGTGGGTGATGGTTTGATACCGTTTGGGGACAGCCAAGGAGGCATCTGCAGGCAACAAAGGTAGGTGTGTGCTTGTGTGTGTGTTTCCTATGCAGATCCTAAGCCCAGTGTCACATGCAAGTAGGAGGAGTAAGAAGGGTTCCTGGCAAATCCGGGTTATGGATTGCATTTAAAAAGGCCCCGTGGTAGTGCAATGGGCCCCTGTCTTGCTGCTTAGCAATAATGGTATGGGTTTAGGTTCTGCTGTGTGTACTGGTGGTTGACTGCCCCCCAGCCCAGAGTGTGCATGGAAAATTGTCTGGCAGCCTCCCTGACAGCAAGCAGTGATAGTGCCCATGAAGGGGACCTTGTTGGGCCCGCCCCTTTCACGGTTATCGCTTCTCGGCCTTTTGGCTAAGATCAAGTGTAGTATCTGTTCTTATCAGTTTAATATCTGATACGTCCCCTATCTGGGGACCATATATTAAATGGATTTTTGAGAACGGGGGCCGATTTCGAAGCTTGCTTCCGTCGCCCTATGCATTGACCCGATATGGCAGTATCTTCGGGTACAGTGCACCACCCCCTTACAGGGTTAAAAAGAAAGATTCCTACTTTCATTGCTACCTGCTTGCTGGCTAGCCAGCTAGCCAGCCCTGTGGGCCTTGCTGCTGCTGCAGCCAATAAACAAAAGGTGGTGCTGCTGCTGCTTCTGCTGCTTCTGCTTCTGCTTGTGTCTGGCCCCTGTTGGAGCGTCCAGGCACAGGACTTCTGCTGCTGCTGACTAAATGGCCTCCTTAATTGGATCATTTGAGTAGCCAGCACACCTGTGCAGGTAGGGCATGACATGATAGGCAGCTGCCTTGATAGCGGGTGGGTGCTGAATGTTCCTAATTGACAAAATAAGATTAATGCTTATGAAGAAATATAAAATCTCATCCCTTCCCCAATATCGCGCCACACCCCTACCCCTTAATTCCCTGGTTGAACGTGATGGACATATGTCTTTTTTCGACCGTACTAACTATGTAACTATGTAACATAACATGGGGGGGGGGGGGGGTCTCCTGGCTGTTCACACAGGTGTGTCATTGCTGTACATTGACCATGCATTGCTTCTGTGGTATTGCAAAGGCAAAGACAAATGCTTCCAGCCATCCATTGCACTAATGGATTGGTCATCAGCTGGCTGTCTATGTCCCGCATCAATATAGACCAAAGTACAGAGGGTTAGGCTATGCTATTGTGCACCTACCTGATGCATCAGAAGGTGCGAGGCCCTTGCTAAATTCTGTGCACAGACTTTGAGATCTATGCTTTAGACTGTATCTAAACCTGCTCCAACATGGACTGACATTCTGGCCTACTTTCAGCCGATGCGACTTGTCTGTCGCTGAACAGTCGCTTTTTATGTATTCAGCACCTATGTATAATGTTGTAAAAATGCTCTAGAAGCTAAAGTCGCAGAAATGTCACACATATTTGGCCTGCAACTTTCTGTGCGACAAATTCAGACAGGAAAAATCAGTATAAATCCTTAGAAAATTATCCCCCAGTGTCTCCATCTGCTGGCGGTATTGAATAAGCATTGCTGCACTGATGGGGTATGCATTAGACGAAAAAAAAGAAGAAAAAGAAGAATAATACGCCCAGAAAAGAGGCGAAAAGGAGAAAAACGTAAAAAAACGTGAAAAAAAAGTAAGAGGAAGAGAAGGGAAAAAAAGGTGGAAATGGGTTTAAAAGTGATTTCGGCGGAGAAATATATATATATATATATATATATATATATATATATATATATATATATGCGCACACACACACATAGATATAAACGTATTCTCCGTTGAGATATTGCAGCCGCTGCTGTGTCCAGGCCCAGGAGCCTTAGCACTGTGCTGTGATGTCACTCAATACCACTGACATCACTAGGTGTAAACAACATCTCTCCTTTGCTGTGTATGTGACTATGGAGCTGTTTGGTGATGTCGTCTATTACGGCCTTCATAGAAGCAACAGGAGATTGTTGCATCCATCTTGAACCCTCAGAACTACAGTGCTATGATGTCACTCACTTCCACAGGCCTTGCAGAGTGTAAACAACAACAACCCAGCTTTGTTGTGTATGTAACCAAAGGGATTTGTGATGTCACCTAGAACCTTCACAGCAGCGACAGCTTTATGAGGAGCATCAGCACTGCTCTGCCTGAGCAGAACCATCACCGCCATAGGTTGTCAAATAACCCGGATTTAACCCACACAGGTAAGTCCAATGGGGTGCAGGCATGTCCTCTATGCTTACAGCTTCCCGTGGGTGTTGGTTTGATACCGTTTGGGGACAGCCAAGGAGGCATCTGCAGGCAACAAAGGTAGGTGTGTGCTTGTGTGTGTGTTTCCTATGCAGATCCTAAGCCCAGTGTCACATGCAAGTAGGAGGAGTAAGAAGGGTTCCTGGCAAATCCGGGTTATGGATTGCATTTAAAAAGGCCCCGTGGGAGTGCAATGGGCCCCTGTCTTGCTGCTTAGCAATAATGGTATGGGTTTAGGTTCTGCTGTGTGTACTGGTGGTTGACTGCCCCCCAGCCCAGAGTGTGCATGGAAAATTGTCTGGCAGCCTCCCTGACAGCAAGCAGTGATAGTGCCCATGAAGGGGACCTTGTTGGGCCCGCCCCTTTCACGGTTATCGCTTCTCGGCCTTTTGGCTAAGATCAAGTGTAGTATCTGTTCTTATCAGTTTAATATCTGATACGTCCCCTATCTGGGGACCATATATTAAATGGATTTTTGAGAACGGGGGCCGATTTCGAAGCTTGCTTCCGTCGCCCTATGCATTGACCCGATATGGCAGTATCTTCGGGTACAGTGCACCACCCCCTTACAGGGTTAAAAAGAAAGATTCCTACTTTCATTGCTACCTGCTTGCTGGCTAGCCAGCTAGCCAGCCCTGTGGGCCTTGCTGCTGCTGCAGCCAATAAACAAAAGGTGGTGCTGCTGCTGCTTCTGCTGCTTCTGCTTCTGCTTGTGTCTGGCCCCTGTTGGAGCGTCCAGGCACAGGACTTCTGCTGCTGCTGACTAAATGGCCTCCTTAATTGGATCATTTGAGTAGCCAGCACACCTGTGCAGGTAGGGCATGACATGATAGGCAGCTGCCTTGATAGCGGGTGGGTGCTGAATGTTCCTAATTGACAAAATAAGATTAATGCTTATGAAGAAATATAAAATCTCATCCCTTCCCCAATATCGCGCCACACCCCTACCCCTTAATTCCCTGGTTGAACGTGATGGACATATGTCTTTTTTCGACCGTACTAACTATGTAACTATGTAACATAACATGGGGGGGGGGGGGGTCTCCTGGCTGTTCACACAGGTGTGTCATTGCTGTACATTGACCATGCATTGCTTCTGTGGTATTGCAAAGGCAAAGACAAATGCTTCCAGCCATCCATTGCACTAATGGATTGGTCATCAGCTGGCTGTCTATGTCCCGCATCAATATAGACCAAAGTACAGAGGGTTAGGCTATGCTATTGTGCACCTACCTGATGCATCAGAAGGTGCGAGGCCCTTGCTAAATTCTGTGCACAGACTTTGAGATCTATGCTTTAGACTGTATCTAAACCTGCTCCAACATGGACTGACATTCTGGCCTACTTTCAGCCGATGCGACTTGTCTGTCGCTGAACAGTCGCTTTTTATGTATTCAGCACCTATGTATAATGTTGTAAAAATGCTCTAGAAGCTAAAGTCGCAGAAATGTCACACATATTTGGCCTGCAACTTTCTGTGCGACAAATTCAGACAGGAAAAATCAGTATAAATCCTTAGAAAATTATCCCCCAGTGTCTCCATCTGCTGGCGGTATTGAATAAGCATTGCTGCACTGATGGGGTATGCATTAGACGAAAAAAAAGAAGAAAAAGAAGAATAATACGCCCAGAAAAGAGGCGAAAAGGAGAAAAACGTAAAAAAACGTGAAAAAAAAGTAAGAGGAAGAGAAGGGAAAAAAAGGTGGAAATGGGTTTAAAAGTGATTTCGGCGGAGTATATATATATATATATATATATATATATATATATATATATATATATATATGCGCACACACACACATAGATATAAACGTATTCTCCGTTGAGATATTGCAGCCGCTGCTGTGTCCAGGCCCAGGAGCCTTAGCACTGTGCTGTGATGTCACTCAATACCACTGACATCACTAGGTGTAAACAACATCTCTCCTTTGCTGTGTATGTGACTATGGAGCTGTTTGGTGATGTCGTCTATTACGGCCTTCATAGAAGCAACAGGAGATTGTTGCATCCATCTTGAACCCTCAGAACTACAGTGCTATGATGTCACTCACTTCCACAGGCCTTGCAGAGTGTAAACAACAACAACCCAGCTTTGTTGTGTATGTAACCAAAGGGATTTGTGATGTCACCTAGAACCTTCACAGCAGCGACAGCTTTATGAGGAGCATCAGCACTGCTCTGCCTGAGCAGAACCATCACCGCCATAGGTTGTCAAATAACCCGGATTTAACCCACACAGGTAAGTCCAATGGGGTGCAGGCATGTCCTCTATGCTTACAGCTTCCCGTGGGTGTTGGTTTGATACCGTTTGGGGACAGCCAAGGAGGCATCTGCAGGCAACAAAGGTAGGTGTGTGCTTGTGTGTGTGTTTCCTATGCAGATCCTAAGCCCAGTGTCACATGCAAGTAGGAGGAGTAAGAAGGGTTCCTGGCAAATCCGGGTTATGGATTGCATTTAAAAAGGCCCCGTGGGAGTGCAATGGGCCCCTGTCTTGCTGCTTAGCAATAATGGTATGGGTTTAGGTTCTGCTGTGTGTACTGGTGGTTGACTGCCCCCCAGCCCAGAGTGTGCATGGAAAATTGTCTGGCAGCCTCCCTGACAGCAAGCAGTGATAGTGCCCATGAAGGGGACCTTGTTGGGCCCGCCCCTTTCACGGTTATCGCTTCTCGGCCTTTTGGCTAAGATCAAGTGTAGTATCTGTTCTTATCAGTTTAATATCTGATACGTCCCCTATCTGGGGACCATATATTAAATGGATTTTTGAGAACGGGGGCCGATTTCGAAGCTTGCTTCCGTCGCCCTATGCATTGACCCGATATGGCAGTATCTTCGGGTACAGTGCACCACCCCCTTACAGGGTTAAAAAGAAAGATTCCTACTTTCATTGCTACCTGCTTGCTGGCTAGCCAGCTAGCCAGCCCTGTGGGCCTTGCTGCTGCTGCAGCCAATAAACAAAAGGTGGTGCTGCTGCTGCTTCTGCTGCTTCTGCTTCTGCTTGTGTCTGGCCCCTGTTGGAGCGTCCAGGCACAGGACTTCTGCTGCTGCTGACTAAATGGCCTCCTTAATTGGATCATTTGAGTAGCCAGCACACCTGTGCAGGTAGGGCATGACATGATAGGCAGCTGCCTTGATAGCGGGTGGGTGCTGAATGTTCCTAATTGACAAAATAAGATTAATGCTTATGAAGAAATATAAAATCTCATCCCTTCCCCAATATCGCGCCACACCCCTACCCCTTAATTCCCTGGTTGAACGTGATGGACATATGTCTTTTTTCGACCGTACTAACTATGTAACTATGTAACATAACATGGGGGGGGGGGGGTCTCCTGGCTGTTCACACAGGTGTGTCATTGCTGTACATTGACCATGCATTGCTTCTGTGGTATTGCAAAGGCAAAGACAAATGCTTCCAGCCATCCATTGCACTAATGGATTGGTCATCAGCTGGCTGTCTATGTCCCGCATCAATATAGACCAAAGTACAGAGGGTTAGGCTATGCTATTGTGCACCTACCTGATGCATCAGAAGGTGCGAGGCCCTTGCTAAATTCTGTGCACAGACTTTGAGATCTATGCTTTAGACTGTATCTAAACCTGCTCCAACATGGACTGACATTCTGGCCTACTTTCAGCCGATGCGACTTGTCTGTCGCTGAACAGTCGCTTTTTATGTATTCAGCACCTATGTATAATGTTGTAAAAATGCTCTAGAAGCTAAAGTCGCAGAAATGTCACACATATTTGGCCTGCAACTTTCTGTGCGACAAATTCAGACAGGAAAAATCAGTATAAATCCTTAGAAAATTATCCCCCAGTGTCTCCATCTGCTGGCGGTATTGAATAAGCATTGCTGCACTGATGGGGTATGCATTAGACGAAAAAAAAGAAGAAAAAGAAGAATAATACGCCCAGAAAAGAGGCGA
Source organism: Hyla sarda (assembly GCF_029499605.1). NCBI lineage: Eukaryota > Metazoa > Chordata > Amphibia > Anura > Hylidae > Hyla > Hyla sarda. Next base: position 12,066 of record NW_026610993.1, read on the forward strand.
AAAGGAGAAAAACGTAAAAAAACGTGAAAAAAAAGTAAGAGGAAGAGAAGGGAAAAAAAGGTGGAAATGGGTTTAAAAGTGATTTCGGCGGAGAAATATATATATATATATATATATATATATATATATATATATATATGCGCACACACACACATAGATATAAACGTATTCTCCGTTGAGATATTGCAGCCGCTGCTGTGTCCAGGCCCAGGAGCCTTAGCACTGTGCTGTGATGTCACTCAATACCACTGACATCACTAGGTGTAAACAACATCTCTCCTTTGCTGTGTATGTGACTATGGAGCTGTTTGGTGATGTCGTCTATTACGGCCTTCATAGAAGCAACAGGAGATTGTTGCATCCATCTTGAACCCTCAGAACTACAGTGCTATGATGTCACTCACTTCCACAGGCCTTGCAGAGTGTAAACAACAACAACCCAGCTTTGTTGTGTATGTAACCAAAGGGATTTGTGATGTCACCTAGAACCTTCACAGCAGCGACAGCTTTATGAGGAGCATCAGCACTGCTCTGCCTGAGCAGAACCATCACCGCCATAGGTTGTCAAATAACCCGGATTTAACCCACACAGGTAAGTCCAATGGGGTGCAGGCATGTCCTCTATGCTTACAGCTTCCCGTGGGTGTTGGTTTGATACCGTTTGGGGACAGCCAAGGAGGCATCTGCAGGCAACAAAGGTAGGTGTGTGCTTGTGTGTGTGTTTCCTATGCAGATCCTAAGCCCAGTGTCACATGCAAGTAGGAGGAGTAAGAAGGGTTCCTGGCAAATCCGGGTTATGGATTGCATTTAAAAAGGCCCCGTGGGAGTGCAATGGGCCCCTGTCTTGCTGCTTAGCAATAATGGTATGGGTTTAGGTTCTGCTGTGTGTACTGGTGGTTGACTGCCCCCCAGCCCAGAGTGTGCATGGAAAATTGTCTGGCAGCCTCCCTGACAGCAAGCAGTGATAGTGCCCATGAAGGGGACCTTGTTGGGCCCGCCCCTTTCACGGTTATCGCTTCTCGGCCTTTTGGCTAAGATCAAGTGTAGTATCTGTTCTTATCAGTTTAATATCTGATACGTCCCCTATCTGGGGACCATATATTAAATGGATTTTTGAGAACGGGGGCCGATTTCGAAGCTTGCTTCCGTCGCCCTATGCATTGACCCGATATGGCAGTATCTTCGGGTACAGTGCACCACCCCCTTACAGGGTTAAAAAGAAAGATTCCTACTTTCATTGCTACCTGCTTGCTGGCTAGCCAGCTAGCCAGCCCTGTGGGCCTTGCTGCTGCTGCAGCCAATAAACAAAAGGTGGTGCTGCTGCTGCTTCTGCTGCTTCTGCTTCTGCTTCTGTGTCTGGCCCCTGTTGGAGCGTCCAGGCACAGGACTTCTGCTGCTGCTGACTAAATGGCCTCCTTAATTGGATCATTTGAGTAGCCAGCACACCTGTGCAGGTAGGGCATGACATGATAGGCAGCTGCCTTGATAGCGGGTGGGTGCTGAATGTTCCTAATTGACAAAATAAGATTAATGCTTATGAAGAAATATAAAATCTCATCCCTTCCCCAATATCGCGCCACACCCCTACCCCTTAATTCCCTGGTTGAACGTGATGGACATATGTCTTTTTTCGACCGTACTAACTATGTAACTATGTAACATAACATGGGGGGGGGGGGGTCTCCTGGCTGTTCACACAGGTGTGTCATTGCTGTACATTGACCATGCATTGCTTCTGTGGTATTGCAAAGGCAAAGACAAATGCTTCCAGCCATCCATTGCACTAATGGATTGGTCATCAGCTGGCTGTCTATGTCCCGCATCAATATAGACCAAAGTACAGAGGGTTAGGCTATGCTATTGTGCACCTACCTGATGCATCAGAAGGTGCGAGGCCCTTGCTAAATTCTGTGCACAGACTTTGAGATCTATGCTTTAGACTGTATCTAAACCTGCTCCAACATGGACTGACATTCTGGCCTACTTTCAGCCGATGCGACTTGTCTGTCGCTGAACAGTCGCTTTTTATGTATTCAGCACCTATGTATAATGTTGTAAAAATGCTCTAGAAGCTAAAGTCGCAGAAATGTCACACATATTTGGCCTGCAACTTTCTGTGCGACAAATTCAGACAGGAAAAATCAGTATAAATCCTTAGAAAATTATCCCCCAGTGTCTCCATCTGCTGGCGGTATTGAATAAGCATTGCTGCACTGATGGGGTATGCATTAGACGAAAAAAAAGAAGAAAAAGAAGAATAATACGCCCAGAAAAGAGGCGAAAAGGAGAAAAACGTAAAAAAACGTGAAAAAAAAGTAAGAGGAAGAGAAGGGAAAAAAAGGTGGAAATGGGTTTAAAAGTGATTTCGGCGGAGAATATATATATATATATATATATATATATATATATATATATATATATGCGCACACACACACATAGATATAAACGTATTCTCCGTTGAGATATTGCAGCCGCTGCTGTGTCCAGGCCCAGGAGCCTTAGCACTGTGCTGTGATGTCACTCAATACCACTGACATCACTAGGTGTAAACAACATCTCTCCTTTGCTGTGTATGTGACTATGGAGCTGTTTGGTGATGTCGTCTATTACGGCCTTCATAGAAGCAACAGGAGATTGTTGCATCCATCTTGAACCCTCAGAACTACAGTGCTATGATGTCACTCACTTCCACAGGCCTTGCAGAGTGTAAACAACAACAACCCAGCTTTGTTGTGTATGTAACCAAAGGGATTTGTGATGTCACCTAGAACCTTCACAGCAGCGACAGCTTTATGAGGAGCATCAGCACTGCTCTGCCTGAGCAGAACCATCACCGCCATAGGTTGTCAAATAACCCGGATTTAACCCACACAGGTAAGTCCAATGGGGTGCAGGCATGTCCTCTATGCTTACAGCTTCCCGTGGGTGTTGGTTTGATACCGTTTGGGGACAGCCAAGGAGGCATCTGCAGGCAACAAAGGTAGGTGTGTGCTTGTGTGTGTGTTTCCTATGCAGATCCTAAGCCCAGTGTCACATGCAAGTAGGAGGAGTAAGAAGGGTTCCTGGCAAATCCGGGTTATGGATTGCATTTAAAAAGGCCCCGTGGGAGTGCAATGGGCCCCTGTCTTGCTGCTTAGCAATAATGGTATGGGTTTAGGTTCTGCTGTGTGTACTGGTGGTTGACTGCCCCCCAGCCCAGAGTGTGCATGGAAAATTGTCTGGCAGCCTCCCTGACAGCAAGCAGTGATAGTGCCCATGAAGGGGACCTTGTTGGGCCCGCCCCTTTCACGGTTATCGCTTCTCGGCCTTTTGGCTAAGATCAAGTGTAGTATCTGTTCTTATCAGTTTAATATCTGATACGTCCCCTATCTGGGGACCATATATTAAATGGATTTTTGAGAACGGGGGCCGATTTCGAAGCTTGCTTCCGTCGCCCTATGCATTGACCCGATATGGCAGTATCTTCGGGTACAGTGCACCACCCCCTTACAGGGTTAAAAAGAAAGATTCCTACTTTCATTGCTACCTGCTTGCTGGCTAGCCAGCTAGCCAGCCCTGTGGGCCTTGCTGCTGCTGCAGCCAATAAACAAAAGGTGGTGCTGCTGCTGCTTCTGCTGCTTCTGCTTCTGCTTGTGTCTGGCCCCTGTTGGAGCGTCCAGGCACAGGACTTCTGCTGCTGCTGACTAAATGGCCTCCTTAATTGGATCATTTGAGTAGCCAGCACACCTGTGCAGGTAGGGCATGACATGATAGGCAGCTGCCTTGATAGCGGGTGGGTGCTGAATGTTCCTAATTGACAAAATAAGATTAATGCTTATGAAGAAATATAAAATCTCATCCCTTCCCCAATATCGCGCCACACCCCTACCCCTTAATTCCCTGGTTGAACGTGATGGACATATGTCTTTTTTCGACCGTACTAACTATGTAACTATGTAACATAACATGGGGGGGGGGGGGTCTCCTGGCTGTTCACACAGGTGTGTCATTGCTGTACATTGACCATGCATTGCTTCTGTGGTATTGCAAAGGCAAAGACAAATGCTTCCAGCCATCCATTGCACTAATGGATTGGTCATCAGCTGGCTGTCTATGTCCCGCATCAATATAGACCAAAGTACAGAGGGTTAGGCTATGCTATTGTGCACCTACCTGATGCATCAGAAGGTGCGAGGCCCTTGCTAAATTCTGTGCACAGACTTTGAGATCTATGCTTTAGACTGTATCTAAACCTGCTCCAACATGGACTGACATTCTGGCCTACTTTCAGCCGATGCGACTTGTCTGTCGCTGAACAGTCGCTTTTTATGTATTCAGCACCTATGTATAATGTTGTAAAAATGCTCTAGAAGCTAAAGTCGCAGAAATGTCACACATATTTGGCCTGCAACTTTCTGTGCGACAAATTCAGACAGGAAAAATCAGTATAAATCCTTAGAAAATTATCCCCCAGTGTCTCCATCTGCTGGCGGTATTGAATAAGCATTGCTGCACTGATGGGGTATGCATTAGACGAAAAAAAAGAAGAAAAAGAAGAATAATACGCCCAGAAAAGAGGCGAAAAGGAGAAAAACGTAAAAAAACGTGAAAAAAAAGTAAGAGGAAGAGAAGGGAAAAAAAGGTGGAAATGGGTTTAAAAGTGATTTCGGCGGAGAAATATATATATATATATATATATATATATATATATATATATATATATATGCGCACACACACACATAGATATAAACGTATTCTCCGTTGAGATATTGCAGCCGCTGCTGTGTCCAGGCCCAGGAGCCTTAGCACTGTGCTGTGATGTCACTCAATACCACTGACATCACTAGGTGTAAACAACATCTCTCCTTTGCTGTGTATGTGACTATGGAGCTGTTTGGTGATGTCGTCTATTACGGCCTTCATAGAAGCAACAGGAGATTGTTGCATCCATCTTGAACCCTCAGAACTACAGTGCTATGATGTCACTCACTTCCACAGGCCTTGCAGAGTGTAAACAACAACAACCCAGCTTTGTTGTGTATGTAACCAAAGGGATTTGTGATGTCACCTAGAACCTTCACAGCAGCGACAGCTTTATGAGGAGCATCAGCACTGCTCTGCCTGAGCAGAACCATCACCGCCATAGGTTGTCAAATAACCCGGATTTAACCCACACAGGTAAGTCCAATGGGGTGCAGGCATGTCCTCTATGCTTACAGCTTCCCGTGGGTGTTGGTTTGATACCGTTTGGGGACAGCCAAGGAGGCATCTGCAGGCAACAAAGGTAGGTGTGTGCTTGTGTGTGTGTTTCCTATGCAGATCCTAAGCCCAGTGTCACATGCAAGTAGGAGGAGTAAGAAGGGTTCCTGGCAAATCCGGGTTATGGATTGCATTTAAAAAGGCCCCGTGGGAGTGCAATGGGCCCCTGTCTTGCTGCTTAGCAATAATGGTATGGGTTTAGGTTCTGCTGTGTGTACTGGTGGTTGACTGCCCCCCAGCCCAGAGTGTGCATGGAAAATTGTCTGGCAGCCTCCCTGACAGCAAGCAGTGATAGTGCCCATGAAGGGGACCTTGTTGGGCCCGCCCCCTTTCACGGTTATCGCTTCTCGGCCTTTTGGCTAAGATCAAGTGTAGTATCTGTTCTTATCAGTTTAATATCTGATACGTCCCCTATCTGGGGACCATATATTAAATGGATTTTTGAGAACGGGGGCCGATTTCGAAGCTTGCTTCCGTCGCCCTATGCATTGACCCGATATGGCAGTATCTTCGGGTACAGTGCACCACCCCCTTACAGGGTTAAAAAGAAAGATTCCTACTTTCATTGCTACCTGCTTGCTGGCTAGCCAGCTAGCCAGCCCTGTGGGCCTTGCTGCTGCTGCAGCCAATAAACAAAAGGTGGTGCTGCTGCTGCTTCTGCTGCTTCTGCTTCTGCTTGTGTCTGGCCCCTGTTGGAGCGTCCAGGCACAGGACTTCTGCTGCTGCTGACTAAATGGCCTCCTTAATTGGATCATTTGAGTAGCCAGCACACCTGTGCAGGTAGGGCATGACATGATAGGCAGCTGCCTTGATAGCGGGTGGGTGCTGAATGTTCCTAATTGACAAAATAAGATTAATGCTTATGAAGAAATATAAAATCTCATCCCTTCCCCAATATCGCGCCACACCCCTACCCCTTAATTCCCTGGTTGAACGTGATGGACATATGTCTTTTTTCGACCGTACTAACTATGTAACTATGTAACATAACATGGGGGGGGGGGGGGTCTCCTGGCTGTTCACACAGGTGTGTCATTGCTGTACATTGACCATGCATTGCTTCTGTGGTATTGCAAAGGCAAAGACAAATGCTTCCAGCCATCCATTGCACTAATGGATTGGTCATCAGCTGGCTGTCTATGTCCCGCATCAATATAGACCAAAGTACAGAGGGTTAGGCTATGCTATTGTGCACCTACCTGATGCATCAGAAGGTGCGAGGCCCTTGCTAAATTCTGTGCACAGACTTTGAGATCTATGCTTTAGACTGTATCTAAACCTGCTCCAACATGGACTGACATTCTGGCCTACTTTCAGCCGATGCGACTTGTCTGTCGCTGAACAGTCGCTTTTTATGTATTCAGCACCTATGTATAATGTTGTAAAAATGCTCTAGAAGCTAAAGTCGCAGAAATGTCACACATATTTGGCCTGCAACTTTCTGTGCGACAAATTCAGACAGGAAAAATCAGTATAAATCCTTAGAAAATTATCCCCCAGTGTCTCCATCTGCTGGCGGTATTGAATAAGCATTGCTGCACTGATGGGGTATGCATTAGACGAAAAAAAAGAAGAAAAAGAAGAATAATACGCCCAGAAAAGAGGTGAAAAGGAGAAAAACGTAAAAAAACGTGAAAAAAAAGTAAGAGGAAGAGAAGGGAAAAAAAGGTGGAAATGGGTTTAAAAGTGATTTCGGCGGAGATATATATATATATATATATATATATATATATATATATATATATATATATGCGCACACACACACATAGATATAAACGTATTCTCCGTTGAGATATTGCAGCCGCTGCTGTGTCCAGGCCCAGGAGCCTTAGCACTGTGCTGTGATGTCACTCAATACCACTGACATCACTAGGTGTAAACAACATCTCTCCTTTGCTGTGTATGTGACTATGGAGCTGTTTGGTGATGTCGTCTATTACGGCCTTCATAGAAGCAACAGGAGATTGTTGCATCCATCTTGAACCCTCAGAACTACAGTGCTATGATGTCACTCACTTCCACAGGCCTTGCAGAGTGTAAACAACAACAACCCAGCTTTGTTGTGTATGTAACCAAAGGGATTTGATGTCACCTAGAACCTTCACAGCAGCGACAGCTTTATGAGGAGCATCAGCACTGCTCTGCCTGAGCAGAACCATCACCGCCATAGGTTGTCAAATAACCCGGATTTAACCCACACAGGTAAGTCCAATGGGGTGCAGGCATGTCCTCTATGCTTACAGCTTCCCGTGGGTGTTGGTTTGATACCGTTTGGGGACAGCCAAGGAGGCATCTGCAGGCAACAAAGGTAGGTGTGTGCTTGTGTGTGTGTTTCCTATGCAGATCCTAAGCCCAGTGTCACATGCAAGTAGGAGGAGTAAGAAGGGTTCCTGGCAAATCCGGGTTATGGATTGCATTTAAAAAGGCCCCGTGGGAGTGCAATGGGCCCCTGTCTTGCTGCTTAGCAATAATGGTATGGGTTTAGGTTCTGCTGTGTGTACTGGTGGTTGACTGCCCCCCAGCCCAGAGTGTGCATGGAAAATTGTCTGGCAGCCTCCCTGACAGCAAGCAGTGATAGTGCCCATGAAGGGGACCTTGTTGGGCCCGCCCCTTTCACGGTTATCGCTTCTCGGCCTTTTGGCTAAGATCAAGTGTAGTATCTGTTCTTATCAGTTTAATATCTGATACGTCCCCTATCTGGGGACCATATATTAAATGGATTTTTGAGAACGGGGGCCGATTTCGAAGCTTGCTTCCGTCGCCCTATGCATTGACCCGATATGGCAGTATCTTCGGGTACAGTGCACCACCCCCTTACAGGGTTAAAAAGAAAGATTCCTACTTTCATTGCTACCTGCTTGCTGGCTAGCCAGCTAGCCAGCCCTGTGGGCCTTGCTGCTGCTGCAGCCAATAAACAAAAGGTGGTGCTGCTGCTGCTTCTGCTGCTTCTGCTTCTGCTTGTGTCTGGCCCCTGTTGGAGCGTCCAGGCACAGGACTTCTGCTGCTGCTGACTAAATGGCCTCCTTAATTGGATCATTTGAGTAGCCAGCACACCTGTGCAGGTAGGGCATGACATGATAGGCAGCTGCCTTGATAGCGGGTGGGTGCTGAATGTTCCTAATTGACAAAATAAGATTAATGCTTATGAAGAAATATAAAATCTCATCCCTTCCCCAATATCGCGCCACACCCCTACCCCTTAATTCCCTGGTTGAACGTGATGGACATATGTCTTTTTTCGACCGTACTAACTATGTAACTATGTAACATAACATGGGGGGGGGGGGGGGTCTCCTGGCTGTTCACACAGGTGTGTCATTGCTGTACATTGACCATGCATTGCTTCTGTGGTATTGCAAAGGCAAAGACAAATGCTTCCAGCCATCCATTGCACTAATGGATTGGTCATCAGCTGGCTGTCTATGTCCCGCATCAATATAGACCAAAGTACAGAGGGTTAGGCTATGCTATTGTGCACCTACCTGATGCATCAGAAGGTGCGAGGCCCTTGCTAAATTCTGTGCACAGACTTTGAGATCTATGCTTTAGACTGTATCTAAACCTGCTCCAACATGGACTGACATTCTGGCCTACTTTCAGCCGATGCGACTTGTCTGTCGCTGAACAGTCGCTTTTTATGTATTCAGCACCTATGTATAATGTTGTAAAAATGCTCTAGAAGCTAAAGTCGCAGAAATGTCACACATATTTGGCCTGCAACTTTCTGTGCGACAAATTCAGACAGGAAAAATCAGTATAAATCCTTAGAAAATTATCCCCCAGTGTCTCCATCTGCTGGCGGTATTGAATAAGCATTGCTGCACTGATGGGGTATGCATTAGACGAAAAAAAAGAAGAAAAAGAAGAATAATACGCCCAGAAAAGAGGCGAAAAGGAGAAAAACGTAAAAAAACGTGAAAAAAAAGTAAGAGGAAGAGAAGGGAAAAAAAGGTGGAAATGGGTTTAAAAGTGATTTCGGCGGAGAAATATATATATATATATATATATATATATATATATATATATATATATGCGCACACACACACATAGATATAAACGTATTCTCCGTTGAGATATTGCAGCCGCTGCTGTGTCCAGGCCCAGGAGCCTTAGCACTGTGCTGTGATGTCACTCAATACCACTGACATCACTAGGTGTAAACAACATCTCTCCTTTGCTGTGTATGTGACTATGGAGCTGTTTGGTGATGTCGTCTATTACGGCCTTCATAGAAGCAACAGGAGATTGTTGCATCCATCTTGAACCCTCAGAACTACAGTGCTATGATGTCACTCACTTCCACAGGCCTTGCAGAGTGTAAACAACAACAACCCAGCTTTGTTGTGTATGTAACCAAAGGGATTTGTGATGTCACCTAGAACCTTCACAGCAGCGACAGCTTTATGAGGAGCATCAGCACTGCTCTGCCTGAGCAGAACCATCACCGCCATAGGTTGTCAAATAACCCGGATTTAACCCACACAGGTAAGTCCAATGGGGTGCAGGCATGTCCTCTATGCTTACAGCTTCCCGTGGGTGTTGGTTTGATACCGTTTGGGGACAGCCAAGGAGGCATCTGCAGGCAACAAAGGTAGGTGTGTGCTTGTGTGTGTGTTTCCTATGCAGATCCTAAGCCCAGTGTCACATGCAAGTAGGAGGAGTAAGAAGGGTTCCTGGCAAATCCGGGTTATGGATTGCATTTAAAAAGGCCCCGTGGGAGTGCAATGGGCCCCTGTCTTGCTGCTTAGCAATAATGGTATGGGTTTAGGTTCTGCTGTGTGTACTGGTGGTTGACTGCCCCCCAGCCCAGAGTGTGCATGGAAAATTGTCTGGCAGCCTCCCTGACAGCAAGCAGTGATAGTGCCCATGAAGGGGACCTTGTTGGGCCCGCCCCTTTCACGGTTATCGCTTCTCGGCCTTTTGGCTATGATCAAGTGTAGTATCTGTTCTTATCAGTTTAATATCTGATACGTCCCCTATCTGGGGACCATATATTAAATGGATTTTTGAGAACGGGGGCCGATTTCGAAGCTTGCTTCCGTCGCCCTATGCATTGACCCGATATGGCAGTATCTTCGGGTACAGTGCACCACCCCCTTACAGGGTTAAAAAGAAAGATTCCTACTTTCATTGCTACCTGCTTGCTGGCTAGCCAGCTAGCCAGCCCTGTGGGCCTTGCTGCTGCTGCAGCCAATAAACAAAAGGTGGTGCTGCTGCTGCTTCTGCTGCTTCTGCTTCTGCTTGTGTCTGGCCCCTGTTGGAGCGTCCAGGCACAGGACTTCTGCTGCTGCTGACTAAATGGCCTCCTTAATTGGATCATTTGAGTAGCCAGCACACCTGTGCAGGTAGGGCATGACATGATAGGCAGCTGCCTTGATAGCGGGTGGGTGCTGAATGTTCCTAATTGACAAAATAAGATTAATGCTTATGAAGAAATATAAAATCTCATCCCTTCCCCAATATCGCGCCACACCCCTACCCCTTAATTCCCTGGTTGAACGTGATGGACATATGTCTTTTTTCGACCGTACTAACTATGTAACTATGTAACATAACATGGGGGGGGGGGGGTCTCCTGGCTGTTCACACAGGTGTGTCATTGCTGTACATTGACCATGCATTGCTTCTGTGGTATTGCAAAGGCAAAGACAAATGCTTCCAGCCATCCATTGCACTAATGGATTGGTCATCAGCTGGCTGTCTATGTCCCGCATCAATATAGACCAAAGTACAGAGGGTTAGGCTATGCTATTGTGCACCTACCTGATGCATCAGAAGGTGCGAGGCCCTTGCTAAATTCTGTGCACAGACTTTGAGATCTATGCTTTAGACTGTATCTAAACCTGCTCCAACATGGACTGACATTCTGGCCTACTTTCAGCCGATGCGACTTGTCTGTCGCTGAACAGTCGCTTTTTATGTATTCAGCACCTATGTATAATGTTGTAAAAATGCTCTAGAAGCTAAAGTCGCAGAAATGTCACACATATTTGGCCTGCAACTTTCTGTGCGACAAATTCAGACAGGAAAAATCAGTATAAATCCTTAGAAAATTATCCCCCAGTGTCTCCATCTGCTGGCGGTATTGAATAAGCATTGCTGCACTGATGGGGTATGCATTAGACGAAAAAAAAGAAGAAAAAGAAGAATAATACGCCCAGAAAAGAGGCGAAAAGGAGAAAAACGTAAAAAAACGTGAAAAAAAAGTAAGAGGAAGAGAAGGGAAAAAAAGGTGGAAATGGGTTTAAAAGTGATTTCGGCGGAGAAATATATATATATATATATATATATATATATATATATATATATATATATATATATGCGCACACACACACATAGATATAAACGTATTCTCCGTTGAGATATTGCAGCCGCTGCTGTGTCCAGGCCCAGGAGCCTTAGCACTGTGCTGTGATGTCACTCAATACCACTGACATCACTAGGTGTAAACAACATCTCTCCTTTGCTGTGTATGTGACTATGGAGCTGTTTGGTGATGTCGTCTATTACGGCCTTCATAGAAGCAACAGGAGATTGTTGCATCCATCTTGAACCCTCAGAACTACAGTGCTATGATGTCACTCACTTCCACAGGCCTTGCAGAGTGTAAACAACAACAACCCAGCTTTGTTGTGTATGTAACCAAAGGGATTTGTGATGTCACCTAGAACCTTCACAGCAGCGACAGCTTTATGAGGAGCATCAGCACTGCTCTGCCTGAGCAGAACCATCACCGCCATAGGTTGTCAAATAACCCGGATTTAACCCACACAGGTAAGTCCAATGGGGTGCAGGCATGTCCTCTATGCTTACAGCTTCCCGTGGGTGTTGGTTTGATACCGTTTGGGGACAGCCAAGGAGGCATCTGCAGGCAACAAAGGTAGGTGTGTGCTTGTGTGTGTGTTTCCTATGCAGATCCTAAGCCCAGTGTCACATGCAAGTAGGAGGAGTAAGAAGGGTTCCTGGCAAATCCGGGTTATGGATTGCATTTAAAAAGGCCCCGTGGGAGTGCAATGGGCCCCTGTCTTGCTGCTTAGCAATAATGGTATGGGTTTAGGTTCTGCTGTGTGTACTGGTGGTTGACTGCCCCCCAGCCCAGAGTGTGCATGGAAAATTGTCTGGCAGCCTCCCTGACAGCAAGCAGTGATAGTGCCCATGAAGGGGACCTTGTTGGGCCCGCCCCTTTCACGGTTATCGCTTCTCGGCCTTTTGGCTAAGATCAAGTGTAGTATCTGTTCTTATCAGTTTAATATCTGATACGTCCCCTATCTGGGGACCATATATTAAATGGATTTTTGAGAACGGGGGCCGATTTCGAAGCTTGCTTCCGTCGCCCTATGCATTGACCCGATATGGCAGTATCTTCGGGTACAGTGCACCACCCCCTTACAGGGTTAAAAAGAAAGATTCCTACTTTCATTGCTACCTGCTTGCTGGCTAGCCAGCTAGCCAGCCCTGTGGGCCTTGCTGCTGCTGCAGCCAATAAACAAAAGGTGGTGCTGCTGCTGCTTCTGCTGCTTCTGCTTCTGCTTGTGTCTGGCCCCTGTTGGAGCGTCCAGGCACAGGACTTCTGCTGCTGCTGACTAAATGGCCTCCTTAATTGGATCATTTGAGTAGCCAGCACACCTGTGCAGGTAGGGCATGACATGATAGGCAGCTGCCTTGATAGCGGGTGGGTGCTGAATGTTCCTAATTGACAAAATAAGATTAATGCTTATGAAGAAATATAAAATCTCATCCCTTCCCCAATATCGCGCCACACCCCTACCCCTTAATTCCCTGGTTGAACGTGATGGACATATGTCTTTTTTCGACCGTACTAACTATGTAACTATGTAACATAACATGGGGGGGGGGGGGTCTCCTGGCTGTTCACACAGGTGTGTCATTGCTGTACATTGACCATGCATTGCTTCTGTGGTATTGCAAAGGCAAAGACAAATGCTTCCAGCCATCCATTGCACTAATGGATTGGTCATCAGCTGGCTGTCTATGTCCCGCATCAATATAGACCAAAGTACAGAGGGTTAGGCTATGCTATTGTGCACCTACCTGATGCATCAGAAGGTGCGAGGCCCTTGCTAAATTCTGTGCACAGACTTTGAGATCTATGCTTTAGACTGTATCTAAACCTGCTCCAACATGGACTGACATTCTGGCCTACTTTCAGCCGATGCGACTTGTCTGTCGCTGAACAGTCGCTTTTTATGTATTCAGCACCTATGTATAATGTTGTAAAAATGCTCTAGAAGCTAAAGTCGCAGAAATGTCACACATATTTGGCCTGCAACTTTCTGTGCGACAAATTCAGACAGGAAAAATCAGTATAAATCCTTAGAAAATTATCCCCCAGTGTCTCCATCTGCTGGCGGTATTGAATAAGCATTGCTGCACTGATGGGGTATGCATTAGACGAAAAAAAAGAAGAAAAAGAAGAATAATACGCCCAGAAAAGAGGCGAAAAGGAGAAAAACGTAAAAAAACGTGAAAAAAAAGTAAGAGGAAGAGAAGGGAAAAAAAGGTGGAAATGGGTTTAAAAGTGATTTCGGCGGAGAAATATATATATATATATATATATATATATATATATATATATATATATATATATGCGCACACACACACATAGATATAAACGTATTCTCCGTTGAGATATTGCAGCCGCTGCTGTGTCCAGGCCCAGGAGCCTTAGCACTGTGCTGTGATGTCACTCAATACCACTGACATCACTAGGTGTAAACAACATCTCTCCTTTGCTGTGTATGTGACTATGGAGCTGTTTGGTGATGTCGTCTATTACGGCCTTCATAGAAGCAACAGGAGATTGTTGCATCCATCTTGAACCCTCAGAACTACAGTGCTATGATGTCACTCACTTCCACAGGCCTTGCAGAGTGTAAACAACAACAACCCAGCTTTGTTGTGTATGTAACCAAAGGGATTTGTGATGTCACCTAGAACCTTCACAGCAGCGACAGCTTTATGAGGAGCATCAGCACTGCTCTGCCTGAGCAGAACCATCACCGCCATAGGTTGTCAAATAACCCGGATTTAACCCACACAGGTAAGTCCAATGGGGTGCAGGCATGTCCTCTATGCTTACAGCTTCCCGTGGGTGTTGGTTTGATACCGTTTGGGGACAGCCAAGGAGGCATCTGCAGGCAACAAAGGTAGGTGTGTGCTTGTGTGTGTGTTTCCTATGCAGATCCTAAGCCCAGTGTCACATGCAAGTAGGAGGAGTAAGAAGGGTTCCTGGCAAATCCGGGTTATGGATTGCATTTAAAAAGGCCCCGTGGGAGTGCAATGGGCCCCTGTCTTGCTGCTTAGCAATAATGGTATGGGTTTAGGTTCTGCTGTGTGTACTGGTGGTTGACTGCCCCCCAGCCCAGAGTGTGCATGGAAAATTGTCTGGCAGCCTCCCTGACAGCAAGCAGTGATAGTGCCCATGAAGGGGACCTTGTTGGGCCCGCCCCTTTCACGGTTATCGCTTCTCGGCCTTTTGGCTAAGATCAAGTGTAGTATCTGTTCTTATCAGTTTAATATCTGATACGTCCCCTATCTGGGGACCATATATTAAATGGATTTTTGAGAACGGGGGCCGATTTCGAAGCTTGCTTCCGTCGCCCTATGCATTGACCCGATATGGCAGTATCTTCGGGTACAGTGCACCACCCCCTTACAGGGTTAAAAAGAAAGATTCCTACTTTCATTGCTACCTGCTTGCTGGCTAGCCAGCTAGCCAGCCCTGTGGGCCTTGCTGCTGCTGCAGCCAATAAACAAAAGGTGGTGCTGCTGCTGCTTCTGCTTCTGCTTGTGTCTGGCCCCTGTTGGAGCGTCCAGGCACAGGACTTCTGCTGCTGCTGACTAAATGGCCTCCTTAATTGGATCATTTGAGTAGCCAGCACACCTGTGCAGGTAGGGCATGACATGATAGGCAGCTGCCTTGATAGCGGGTGGGTGCTGAATGTTCCTAATTGACAAAATAAGATTAATGCTTATGAAGAAATATAAAATCTCATCCCTTCCCCAATATCGCGCCACACCCCTACCCCTTAATTCCCTGGTTGAACGTGATGGACATATGTCTTTTTTCGACCGTACTAACTATGTAACTATGTAACATAACATGGGGGGGGGGGGGGTCTCCTGGCTGTTCACACAGGTGTGTCATTGCTGTACATTGACCATGCATTGCTTCTGTGGTATTGCAAAGGCAAAGACAAATGCTTCCAGCCATCCATTGCACTAATGGATTGGTCATCAGCTGGCTGTCTATGTCCCGCATCAATATAGACCAAAGTACAGAGGGTTAGGCTATGCTATTGTGCACCTACCTGATGCATCAGAAGGTGCGAGGCCCTTGCTAAATTCTGTGCACAGACTTTGAGATCTATGCTTTAGACTGTATCTAAACCTGCTCCAACATGGACTGACATTCTGGCCTACTTTCAGCCGATGCGACTTGTCTGTCGCTGAACAGTCGCTTTTTATGTATTCAGCACCTATGTATAATGTTGTAAAAATGCTCTAGAAGCTAAAGTCGCAGAAATGTCACACATATTTGGCCTGCAACTTTCTGTGCGACAAATTCAGACAGGAAAAATCAGTATAAATCCTTAAAATCCTTAGAAAATTATCCCCCAGTGTCTCCATCTGCTGGCGGTATTGAATAAGCATTGCTGCACTGATGGGGTATGCATTAGACGAAAAAAAAGAAGAAAAAGAAGAATAATACGCCCAGAAAAGAGGCGAAAAGGAGAAAAACGTAAAAAAACGTGAAAAAAAAGTAAGAGGAAGAGAAGGGAAAAAAAGGTGGAAATGGGTTTAAAAGTGATTTCGGCGGAGAATATATATATATATATATATATATATATATATATATATATATATATGCGCACACACACACATAGATATAAACGTATTCTCCGTTGAGATATTGCAGCCGCTGCTGTGTCCAGGCCCAGGAGCCTTAGCACTGTGCTGTGATGTCACTCAATACCACTGACATCACTAGGTGTAAACAACATCTCTCCTTTGCTGTGTATGTGACTATGGAGCTGTTTGGTGATGTCGTCTATTACGGCCTTCATAGAAGCAACAGGAGATTGTTGCATCCATCTTGAACCCTCAGAACTACAGTGCTATGATGTCACTCACTTCCACAGGCCTTGCAGAGTGTAAACAACAACAACCCAGCTTTGTTGTGTATGTAACCAAAGGGATTTGTGATGTCACCTAGAACCTTCACAGCAGCGACAGCTTTATGAGGAGCATCAGCACTGCTCTGCCTGAGCAGAACCATCACCGCCATAGGTTGTCAAATAACCCGGATTTAACCCACACAGGTAAGTCCAATGGGGTGCAGGCATGTCCTCTATGCTTACAGCTTCCCGTGGGTGTTGGTTTGATACCGTTTGGGGACAGCCAAGGAGGCATCTGCAGGCAACAAAGGTAGGTGTGTGCTTGTGTGTGTGTTTCCTATGCAGATCCTAAGCCCAGTGTCACATGCAAGTAGGAGGAGTAAGAAGGGTTCCTGGCAAATCCGGGTTATGGATTGCATTTAAAAAGGCCCCGTGGGAGTGCAATGGGCCCCTGTCTTGCTGCTTAGCAATAATGGTATGGGTTTAGGTTCTGCTGTGTGTACTGGTGGTTGACTGCCCCCCAGCCCAGAGTGTGCATGGAAAATTGTCTGGCAGCCTCCCTGACAGCAAGCAGTGATAGTGCCCATGAAGGGGACCTTGTTGGGCCCGCCCCTTTCACGGTTATCGCTTCTCGGCCTTTTGGCTAAGATCAAGTGTAGTATCTGTTCTTATCAGTTTAATATCTGATACGTCCCCTATCTGGGGACCATATATTAAATGGATTTTTGAGAACGGGGGCCGATTTCGAAGCTTGCTTCCGTCGCCCTATGCATTGACCCGATATGGCAGTATCTTCGGGTACAGTGCACCACCCCCTTACAGGGTTAAAAAGAAAGATTCCTACTTTCATTGCTACCTGCTTGCTGGCTAGCCAGCTAGCCAGCCCTGTGGGCCTTGCTGCTGCTGCAGCCAATAAACAAAAGGTGGTGCTGCTGCTGCTTCTGCTGCTTCTGCTTCTGCTTGTGTCTGGCCCCTGTTGGAGCGTCCAGGCACAGGACTTCTGCTGCTGCTGACTAAATGGCCTCCTTAATTGGATCATTTGAGTAGCCAGCACACCTGTGCAGGTAGGGCATGACATGATAGGCAGCTGCCTTGATAGCGGGTGGGTGCTGAATGTTCCTAATTGACAAAATAAGATTAATGCTTATGAAGAAATATAAAATCTCATCCCTTCCCCAATATCGCGCCACACCCCTACCCCTTAATTCCCTGGTTGAACGTGATGGACATATGTCTTTTTTCGACCGTACTAACTATGTAACTATGTAACATAACATGGGGGGGGGGGGGGTCTCCTGGCTGTTCACACAGGTGTGTCATTGCTGTACATTGACCATGCATTGCTTCTGTGGTATTGCAAAGGCAAAGACAAATGCTTCCAGCCATCCATTGCACTAATGGATTGGTCATCAGCTGGCTGTCTATGTCCCGCATCAATATAGACCAAAGTACAGAGGGTTAGGCTATGCTATTGTGCACCTACCTGATGCATCAGAAGGTGCGAGGCCCTTGCTAAATTCTGTGCACAGACTTTGAGATCTATGCTTTAGACTGTATCTAAACCTGCTCCAACATGGACTGACATTCTGGCCTACTTTCAGCCGATGCGACTTGTCTGTCGCTGAACAGTCGCTTTTTATGTATTCAGCACCTATGTATAATGTTGTAAAAATGCTCTAGAAGCTAAAGTCGCAGAAATGTCACACATATTTGGCCTGCAACTTTCTGTGCGACAAATTCAGACAGGAAAAATCAGTATAAATCCTTAGAAAATTATCCCCCAGTGTCTCCATCTGCTGGCGGTATTGAATAAGCATTGCTGCACTGATGGGGTATGCATTAGACGAAAAAAAAGAAGAAAAAGAAGAATAATACGCCCAGAAAAGAGGCGAAAAGGAGAAAAACGTAAAAAAACGTGAAAAAAAAGTAAGAGGAAGAGAAGGGAAAAAAAGGTGGAAATGGGTTTAAAAGTGATTTCGGCGGAGAATATATATATATATATATATATATATATATATATATATATATATATGCGCACACACACACATAGATATAAACGTATTCTCCGTTGAGATATTGCAGCCGCTGCTGTGTCCAGGCCCAGGAGCCTTAGCACTGTGCTGTGATGTCACTCAATACCACTGACATCACTAGGTGTAAACAACATCTCTCCTTTGCTGTGTATGTGACTATGGAGCTGTTTGGTGATGTCGTCTATTACGGCCTTCATAGAAGCAACAGGAGATTGTTGCATCCATCTTGAACCCTCAGAACTACAGTGCTATGATGTCACTCACTTCCACAGGCCTTGCAGAGTGTAAACAACAACAACCCAGCTTTGTTGTGTATGTAACCAAAGGGATTTGTGATGTCACCTAGAACCTTCACAGCAGCGACAGCTTTATGAGGAGCATCAGCACTGCTCTGCCTGAGCAGAACCATCACCGCCATAGGTTGTCAAATAACCCGGATTTAACCCACACAGGTAAGTCCAATGGGGTGCAGGCATGTCCTCTATGCTTACAGCTTCCCGTGGGTGTTGGTTTGATACCGTTTGGGGACAGCCAAGGAGGCATCTGCAGGCAACAAAGGTAGGTGTGTGCTTGTGTGTGTGTTTCCTATGCAGATCCTAAGCCCAGTGTCACATGCAAGTAGGAGGAGTAAGAAGGGTTCCTGGCAAATCCGGGTTATGGATTGCATTTAAAAAGGCCCCGTGGGAGTGCAATGGGCCCCTGTCTTGCTGCTTAGCAATAATGGTATGGGTTTAGGTTCTGCTGTGTGTACTGGTGGTTGACTGCCCCCCAGCCCAGAGTGTGCATGGAAAATTGTCTGGCAGCCTCCCTGACAGCAAGCAGTGATAGTGCCCATGAAGGGGACCTTGTTGGGCCCGCCCCTTTCACGGTTATCGCTTCTCGGCCTTTTGGCTAAGATCAAGTGTAGTATCTGTTCTTATCAGTTTAATATCTGATACGTCCCCTATCTGGGGACCATATATTAAATGGATTTTTGAGAACGGGGGCCGATTTCGAAGCTTGCTTCCGTCGCCCTATGCATTGACCCGATATGGCAGTATCTTCGGGTACAGTGCACCACCCCCTTACAGGGTTAAAAAGAAAGATTCCTACTTTCATTGCTACCTGCTTGCTGGCTAGCCAGCTAGCCAGCCCTGTGGGCCTTGCTGCTGCTGCAGCCAATAAACAAAAGGTGGTGCTGCTGCTGCTTCTGCTGCTTCTGCTTCTGCTTGTGTCTGGCCCCTGTTGGAGCGTCCAGGCACAGGACTTCTGCTGCTGCTGACTAAATGGCCTCCTTAATTGGATCATTTGAGTAGCCAGCACACCTGTGCAGGTAGGGCATGACATGATAGGCAGCTGCCTTGATAGCGGGTGGGTGCTGAATGTTCCTAATTGACAAAATAAGATTAATGCTTATGAAGAAATATAAAATCTCATCCCTTCCCCAATATCGCGCCACACCCCTACCCCTTAATTCCCTGGTTGAACGTGATGGACATATGTCTTTTTTCGACCGTACTAACTATGTAACTATGTAACATAACATGGGGGGGGGGGGGGTCTCCTGGCTGTTCACACAGGTGTGTCATTGCTGTACATTGACCATGCATTGCTTCTGTGGTATTGCAAAGGCAAAGACAAATGCTTCCAGCCATCCATTGCACTAATGGATTGGTCATCAGCTGGCTGTCTATGTCCCGCATCAATATAGACCAAAGTACAGAGGGTTAGGCTATGCTATTGTGCACCTACCTGATGCATCAGAAGGTGCGAGGCCCTTGCTAAATTCTGTGCACAGACTTTGAGATCTATGCTTTAGACTGTATCTAAACCTGCTCCAACATGGACTGACATTCTGGCCTACTTTCAGCCGATGCGACTTGTCTGTCGCTGAACAGTCGCTTTTTATGTATTCAGCACCTATGTATAATGTTGTAAAAATGCTCTAGAAGCTAAAGTCGCAGAAATGTCACACATATTTGGCCTGCAACTTTCTGTGCGACAAATTCAGACAGGAAAAATCAGTATAAATCCTTAGAAAATTATCCCCCAGTGTCTCCATCTGCTGGCGGTATTGAATAAGCATTGCTGCACTGATGGGGTATGCATTAGACGAAAAAAAAGAAGAAAAAGAAGAATAATACGCCCAGAAAAGAGGCGAAAAGGAGAAAAACGTAAAAAAACGTGAAAAAAAAGTAAGAGGAAGAGAAGGGAAAAAAAGGTGGAAATGGGTTTAAAAGTGATTTCGGCGGAGAATATATATATATATATATATATATATATATATATATATATATATATATGCGCACACACACACATAGATATAAACGTATTCTCCGTTGAGATATTGCAGCCGCTGCTGTGTCCAGGCCCAGGAGCCTTAGCACTGTGCTGTGATGTCACTCAATACCACTGACATCACTAGGTGTAAACAACATCTCTCCTTTGCTGTGTATGTGACTATGGAGCTGTTTGGTGATGTCGTCTATTACGGCCTTCATAGAAGCAACAGGAGATTGTTGCATCCATCTTGAACCCTCAGAACTACAGTGCTATGATGTCACTCACTTCCACAGGCCTTGCAGAGTGTAAACAACAACAACCCAGCTTTGTTGTGTATGTAACCAAAGGGATTTGTGATGTCACCTAGAACCTTCACAGCAGCGACAGCTTTATGAGGAGCATCAGCACTGCTCTGCCTGAGCAGAACCATCACCGCCATAGGTTGTCAAATAACCCGGATTTAACCCACACAGGTAAGTCCAATGGGGTGCAGGCATGTCCTCTATGCTTACAGCTTCCCGTGGGTGTTGGTTTGATACCGTTTGGGGACAGCCAAGGAGGCATCTGCAGGCAACAAAGGTAGGTGTGTGCTTGTGTGTGTGTTTCCTATGCAGATCCTAAGCCCAGTGTCACATGCAAGTAGGAGGAGTAAGAAGGGTTCCTGGCAAATCCGGGTTATGGATTGCATTTAAAAAGGCCCCGTGGGAGTGCAATGGGCCCCTGTCTTGCTGCTTAGCAATAATGGTATGGGTTTAGGTTCTGCTGTGTGTACTGGTGGTTGACTGCCCCCCAGCCCAGAGTGTGCATGGAAAATTGTCTGGCAGCCTCCCTGACAGCAAGCAGTGATAGTGCCCATGAAGGGGACCTTGTTGGGCCCGCCCCTTTCACGGTTATCGCTTCTCGGCCTTTTGGCTAAGATCAAGTGTAGTATCTGTTCTTATCAGTTTAATATCTGATACGTCCCCTATCTGGGGACCATATATTAAATGGATTTTTGAGAACGGGGGCCGATTTCGAAGCTTGCTTCCGTCGCCCTATGCATTGACCCGATATGGCAGTATCTTCGGGTACAGTGCACCACCCCCTTACAGGGTTAAAAAGAAAGATTCCTACTTTCATTGCTACCTGCTTGCTGGCTAGCCAGCTAGCCAGCCCTGTGGGCCTTGCTGCTGCTGCAGCCAATAAACAAAAGGTGGTGCTGCTGCTGCTTCTGCTGCTTCTGCTTCTGCTTGTGTCTGGCCCCTGTTGGAGCGTCCAGGCACAGGACTTCTGCTGCTGCTGACTAAATGGCCTCCTTAATTGGATCATTTGAGTAGCCAGCACACCTGTGCAGGTAGGGCATGACATGATAGGCAGCTGCCTTGATAGCGGGTGGGTGCTGAATGTTCCTAATTGACAAAATAAGATTAATGCTTATGAAGAAATATAAAATCTCATCCCTTCCCCAATATCGCGCCACACCCCTACCCCTTAATTCCCTGGTTGAACGTGATGGACATATGTCTTTTTTCGACCGTACTAACTATGTAACTATGTAACATAACATGGGGGGGGGGGGGTCTCCTGGCTGTTCACACAGGTGTGTCATTGCTGTACATTGACCATGCATTGCTTCTGTGGTATTGCAAAGGCAAAGACAAATGCTTCCAGCCATCCATTGCACTAATGGATTGGTCATCAGCTGGCTGTCTATGTCCCGCATCAATATAGACCAAAGTACAGAGGGTTAGGCTATGCTATTGTGCACCTACCTGATGCATCAGAAGGTGCGAGGCCCTTGCTAAATTCTGTGCACAGACTTTGAGATCTATGCTTTAGACTGTATCTAAACCTGCTCCAACATGGACTGACATTCTGGCCTACTTTCAGCCGATGCGACTTGTCTGTCGCTGAACAGTCGCTTTTTATGTATTCAGCACCTATGTATAATGTTGTAAAAATGCTCTAGAAGCTAAAGTCGCAGAAATGTCACACATATTTGGCCTGCAACTTTCTGTGCGACAAATTCAGACAGGAAAAATCAGTATAAATCCTTAGAAAATTATCCCCCAGTGTCTCCATCTGCTGGCGGTATTGAATAAGCATTGCTGCACTGATGGGGTATGCATTAGACGAAAAAAAAGAAGAAAAAGAAGAATAATACGCCCAGAAAAGAGGCGAAAAGGAGAAAAACGTAAAAAAACGTGAAAAAAAAGTAAGAGGAAGAGAAGGGAAAAAAAGGTGGAAATGGGTTTAAAAGTGATTTCGGCGGAGATATATATATATATATATATATATATATATATATATATATATATATATGCGCACACACACACATAGATATAAACGTATTCTCCGTTGAGATATTGCAGCCGCTGCTGTGTCCAGGCCCAGGAGCCTTAGCACTGTGCTGTGATGTCACTCAATACCACTGACATCACTAGGTGTAAACAACATCTCTCCTTTGCTGTGTATGTGACTATGGAGCTGTTTGGTGATGTCGTCTATTACGGCCTTCATAGAAGCAACAGGAGATTGTTGCATCCATCTTGAACCCTCAGAACTACAGTGCTATGATGTCACTCACTTCCACAGGCCTTGCAGAGTGTAAACAACAACAACCCAGCTTTGTTGTGTATGTAACCAAAGGGATTTGTGATGTCACCTAGAACCTTCACAGCAGCGACAGCTTTATGAGGAGCATCAGCACTGCTCTGCCTGAGCAGAACCATCACCGCCATAGGTTGTCAAATAACCCGGATTTAACCCACACAGGTAAGTCCAATGGGGTGCAGGCATGTCCTCTATGCTTACAGCTTCCCGTGGGTGTTGGTTTGATACCGTTTGGGGACAGCCAAGGAGGCATCTGCAGGCAACAAAGGTAGGTGTGTGCTTGTGTGTGTGTTTCCTATGCAGATCCTAAGCCCAGTGTCACATGCAAGTAGGAGGAGTAAGAAGGGTTCCTGGCAAATCCGGGTTATGGATTGCATTTAAAAAGGCCCCGTGGGAGTGCAATGGGCCCCTGTCTTGCTGCTTAGCAATAATGGTATGGGTTTAGGTTCTGCTGTGTGTACTGGTGGTTGACTGCCCCCCAGCCCAGAGTGTGCATGGAAAATTGTCTGGCAGCCTCCCTGACAGCAAGCAGTGATAGTGCCCATGAAGGGGACCTTGTTGGGCCCGCCCCTTTCACGGTTATCGCTTCTCGGCCTTTTGGCTAAGATCAAGTGTAGTATCTGTTCTTATCAGTTTAATATCTGATACGTCCCCTATCTGGGGACCATATATTAAATGGATTTTTGAGAACGGGGGCCGATTTCGAAGCTTGCTTCCGTCGCCCTATGCATTGACCCGATATGGCAGTATCTTCGGGTACAGTGCACCACCCCCTTACAGGGTTAAAAAGAAAGATTCCTACTTTCATTGCTACCTGCTTGCTGGCTAGCCAGCTAGCCAGCCCTGTGGGCCTTGCTGCTGCTGCAGCCAATAAACAAAAGGTGGTGCTGCTGCTGCTTCTGCTTCTGCTTGTGTCTGGCCCCTGTTGGAGCGTCCAGGCACAGGACTTCTGCTGCTGCTGACTAAATGGCCTCCTTAATTGGATCATTTGAGTAGCCAGCACACCTGTGCAGGTAGGGCATGACATGATAGGCAGCTGCCTTGATAGCGGGTGGGTGCTGAATGTTCCTAATTGACAAAATAAGATTAATGCTTATGAAGAAATATAAAATCTCATCCCTTCCCCAATATCGCGCCACACCCCTACCCCTTAATTCCCTGGTTGAACGTGATGGACATATGTCTTTTTTCGACCGTACTAACTATGTAACTATGTAACATAACATGGGGGGGGGGGGGGTCTCCTGGCTGTTCACACAGGTGTGTCATTGCTGTACATTGACCATGCATTGCTTCTGTGGTATTGCAAAGGCAAAGACAAATGCTTCCAGCCATCCATTGCACTAATGGATTGGTCATCAGCTGGCTGTCTATGTCCCGCATCAATATAGACCAAAGTACAGAGGGTTAGGCTATGCTATTGTGCACCTACCTGATGCATCAGAAGGTGCGAGGCCCTTGCTAAATTCTGTGCACAGACTTTGAGATCTATGCTTTAGACTGTATCTAAACCTGCTCCAACATGGACTGACATTCTGGCCTACTTTCAGCCGATGCGACTTGTCTGTCGCTGAACAGTCGCTTTTTATGTATTCAGCACCTATGTATAATGTTGTAAAAATGCTCTAGAAGCTAAAGTCGCAGAAATGTCACACATATTTGGCCTGCAACTTTCTGTGCGACAAATTCAGACAGGAAAAATCAGTATAAATCCTTAGAAAATTATCCCCCAGTGTCTCCATCTGCTGGCGGTATTGAATAAGCATTGCTGCACTGATGGGGTATGCATTAGACGAAAAAAAAGAAGAAAAAGAAGAATAATACGCCCAGAAAAGAGGCGAAAAGGAGAAAAACGTAAAAAAACGTGAAAAAAAAGTAAGAGGAAGAGAAGGGAAAAAAAGGTGGAAATGGGTTTAAAAGTGATTTCGGCGGAGAAATATATATATATATATATATATATATATATATATATATATATATATATATGCGCACACACACACATAGATATAAACGTATTCTCCGTTGAGATATTGCAGCCGCTGCTGTGTCCAGGCCCAGGAGCCTTAGCACTGTGCTGTGATGTCACTCAATACCACTGACATCACTAGGTGTAAACAACATCTCTCCTTTGCTGTGTATGTGACTATGGAGCTGTTTGGTGATGTCGTCTATTACGGCCTTCATAGAAGCAACAGGAGATTGTTGCATCCATCTTGAACCCTCAGAACTACAGTGCTATGATGTCACTCACTTCCACAGGCCTTGCAGAGTGTAAACAACAACAACCCAGCTTTGTTGTGTATGTAACCAAAGGGATTTGTGATGTCACCTAGAACCTTCACAGCAGCGACAGCTTTATGAGGAGCATCAGCACTGCTCTGCCTGAGCAGAACCATCACCGCCATAGGTTGTCAAATAACCCGGATTTAACCCACACAGGTAAGTCCAATGGGGTGCAGGCATGTCCTCTATGCTTACAGCTTCCCGTGGGTGTTGGTTTGATACCGTTTGGGGACAGCCAAGGAGGCATCTGCAGGCAACAAAGGTAGGTGTGTGCTTGTGTGTGTGTTTCCTATGCAGATCCTAAGCCCAGTGTCACATGCAAGTAGGAGGAGTAAGAAGGGTTCCTGGCAAATCCGGGTTATGGATTGCATTTAAAAAGGCCCCGTGGGAGTGCAATGGGCCCCTGTCTTGCTGCTTAGCAATAATGGTATGGGTTTAGGTTCTGCTGTGTGTACTGGTGGTTGACTGCCCCCCAGCCCAGAGTGTGCATGGAAAATTGTCTGGCAGCCTCCCTGACAGCAAGCAGTGATAGTGCCCATGAAGGGGACCTTGTTGGGCCCGCCCCTTTCACGGTTATCGCTTCTCGGCCTTTTGGCTAAGATCAAGTGTAGTATCTGTTCTTATCAGTTTTCATGCTGGTGGGGATGGGTGCTGCATGGAGGATGCAGGTGTACCAGGGCTTTCCGGGGCTGGTTCTGAGGAATCAGCTCGACGGCTGCCCCGATGTGACCTGTTCCCTCCGGGTCTCGCCATGAGGCTGAGAGGGTCTAGAGCCGAGGTACTTTTGTGCCTCGGGGAGTGGTGACCCCGAGGTGCCGAAACTCACTGGGAGAATAGACTCACTGAGTTGAAGCACGGGCACCATAATCTCTTCACCTTGTGGCACTCACCTCTTGATTCCCGGCCTTCTGGCTAGGATCAGAGAAATTTTTATTGATCCGGCCGGATGTCCGGGCAGTATATCTGCACACATTCACTTATTTATTTCTTTTTTGTCTCACTGTGTCACCTTTTGCGTGTTGTGTGTTCACAGGATTGGTCAGGATGCGGTAGCCCTTCTGGGTGTCCCTCCTGGCGGTCTAGGGGAGGTGTGTGTGGCCATTAGGTTCCGCACCTCCCTGCAAACACCCCGGGTACTCCTGCTTTGGCAGGGTACCTACCGTAATCGGCTCTGCGGGCAGATACCTTGGCTAACGCCAAGGGGGATGCCGGGAGCATTTGTGGTCCCCTAGTAGCTTCGGCGAAAAGGGACATCGAACCTGGAACCTCGCAGGTACCATTTGGTCCGGAGGCGAAGGGTAAGGTTTGTTGGGGGGCCTCTCTCCTATTGGAGAAGGGCTTGCGATAGACCGCATCCTTTGTGCACGTTTTTTTAGTGTAACACGTTTGCACTTTTTCTTGCACTTTGGGTGAATCGAAAGCACGTTCCTCGGCTTTAGAAAAAAAAAAAAAAAAAAAATCTGTTCTTATCAGTTTAATATCTGATACGTCCCCTATCTGGGGACCATATATTAAATGGATTTTTGAGAACGGGGGCCGATTTCGAAGCTTGCTTCCGTCGCCCTATGCATTGACCCGATATGGCAGTATCTTCGGGTACAGTGCACCACCCCCTTACAGGGTTAAAAAGAAAGATTCCTACTTTCATTGCTACCTGCTTGCTGGCTAGCCAGCTAGCCAGCCCTGTGGGCCTTGCTGCTGCTGCAGCCAATAAACAAAAGGTGGTGCTGCTGCTGCTTCTGCTGCTTCTGCTTCTGCTTGTGTCTGGCCCCTGTTGGAGCGTCCAGGCACAGGACTTCTGCTGCTGCTGACTAAATGGCCTCCTTAATTGGATCATTTGAGTAGCCAGCACACCTGTGCAGGTAGGGCATGACATGATAGGCAGCTGCCTTGATAGCGGGTGGGTGCTGAATGTTCCTAATTGACAAAATAAGATTAATGCTTATGAAGAAATATAAAATCTCATCCCTTCCCCAATATCGCGCCACACCCCTACCCCTTAATTCCCTGGTTGAACGTGATGGACATATGTCTTTTTTCGACCGTACTAACTATGTAACTATGTAACATAACATGGGGGGGGGGGGGGTCTCCTGGCTGTTCACACAGGTGTGTCATTGCTGTACATTGACCATGCATTGCTTCTGTGGTATTGCAAAGGCAAAGACAAATGCTTCCAGCCATCCATTGCACTAATGGATTGGTCATCAGCTGGCTGTCTATGTCCCGCATCAATATAGACCAAAGTACAGAGGGTTAGGCTATGCTATTGTGCACCTACCTGATGCATCAGAAGGTGCGAGGCCCTTGCTAAATTCTGTGCACAGACTTTGAGATCTATGCTTTAGACTGTATCTAAACCTGCTCCAACATGGACTGACATTCTGGCCTACTTTCAGCCGATGCGACTTGTCTGTCGCTGAACAGTCGCTTTTTATGTATTCAGCACCTATGTATAATGTTGTAAAAATGCTCTAGAAGCTAAAGTCGCAGAAATGTCACACATATTTGGCCTGCAACTTTCTGTGCGACAAATTCAGACAGGAAAAATCAGTATAAATCCTTAGAAAATTATCCCCCAGTGTCTCCATCTGCTGGCGGTATTGAATAAGCATTGCTGCACTGATGGGGTATGCATTAGACGAAAAAAAAGAAGAAAAAGAAGAATAATACGCCCAGAAAAGAGGCGAAAAGGAGAAAAACGTAAAAAAACGTGAAAAAAAAGTAAGAGGAAGAGAAGGGAAAAAAAGGTGGAAATGGGTTTAAAAGTGATTTCGGCGGAGAAATATATATATATATATATATATATATATATATATATATATATATATATATGCGCACACACACACATAGATATAAACGTATTCTCCGTTGAGATATTGCAGCCGCTGCTGTGTCCAGGCCCAGGAGCCTTAGCACTGTGCTGTGATGTCACTCAATACCACTGACATCACTAGGTGTAAACAACATCTCTCCTTTGCTGTGTATGTGACTATGGAGCTGTTTGGTGATGTCGTCTATTACGGCCTTCATAGAAGCAACAGGAGATTGTTGCATCCATCTTGAACCCTCAGAACTACAGTGCTATGATGTCACTCACTTCCACAGGCCTTGCAGAGTGTAAACAACAACAACCCAGCTTTGTTGTGTATGTAACCAAAGGGATTTGTGATGTCACCTAGAACCTTCACAGCAGCGACAGCTTTATGAGGAGCATCAGCACTGCTCTGCCTGAGCAGAACCATCACCGCCATAGGTTGTCAAATAACCCGGATTTAACCCACACAGGTAAGTCCAATGGGGTGCAGGCATGTCCTCTATGCTTACAGCTTCCCGTGGGTGTTGGTTTGATACCGTTTGGGGACAGCCAAGGAGGCATCTGCAGGCAACAAAGGTAGGTGTGTGCTTGTGTGTGTGTTTCCTATGCAGATCCTAAGCCCAGTGTCACATGCAAGTAGGAGGAGTAAGAAGGGTTCCTGGCAAATCCGGGTTATGGATTGCATTTAAAAAGGCCCCGTGGGAGTGCAATGGGCCCCTGTCTTGCTGCTTAGCAATAATGGTATGGGTTTAGGTTCTGCTGTGTGTACTGGTGGTTGACTGCCCCCCAGCCCAGAGTGTGCATGGAAAATTGTCTGGCAGCCTCCCTGACAGCAAGCAGTGATAGTGCCCATGAAGGGGACCTTGTTGGGCCCGCCCCTTTCACGGTTATCGCTTCTCGGCCTTTTGGCTAAGATCAAGTGTAGTATCTGTTCTTATCAGTTTAATATCTGATACGTCCCCTATCTGGGGACCATATATTAAATGGATTTTTGAGAACGGGGGCCGATTTCGAAGCTTGCTTCCGTCGCCCTATGCATTGACCCGATATGGCAGTATCTTCGGGTACAGTGCACCACCCCCTTACAGGGTTAAAAAGAAAGATTCCTACTTTCATTGCTACCTGCTTGCTGGCTAGCCAGCTAGCCAGCCCTGTGGGCCTTGCTGCTGCTGCAGCCAATAAACAAAAGGTGGTGCTGCTGCTGCTTCTGCTGCTTCTGCTTCTGCTTGTGTCTGGCCCCTGTTGGAGCGTCCAGGCACAGGACTTCTGCTGCTGCTGACTAAATGGCCTCCTTAATTGGATCATTTGAGTAGCCAGCACACCTGTGCAGGTAGGGCATGACATGATAGGCAGCTGCCTTGATAGCGGGTGGGTGCTGAATGTTCCTAATTGACAAAATAAGATTAATGCTTATGAAGAAATATAAAATCTCATCCCTTCCCCAATATCGCGCCACACCCCTACCCCTTAATTCCCTGGTTGAACGTGATGGACATATGTCTTTTTTCGACCGTACTAACTATGTAACTATGTAACATAACATGGGGGGGGGGGGGGTCTCCTGGCTGTTCACACAGGTGTGTCATTGCTGTACATTGACCATGCATTGCTTCTGTGGTATTGCAAAGGCAAAGACAAATGCTTCCAGCCATCCATTGCACTAATGGATTGGTCATCAGCTGGCTGTCTATGTCCCGCATCAATATAGACCAAAGTACAGAGGGTTAGGCTATGCTATTGTGCACCTACCTGATGCATCAGAAGGTGCGAGGCCCTTGCTAAATTCTGTGCACAGACTTTGAGATCTATGCTTTAGACTGTATCTAAACCTGCTCCAACATGGACTGACATTCTGGCCTACTTTCAGCCGATGCGACTTGTCTGTCGCTGAACAGTCGCTTTTTATGTATTCAGCACCTATGTATAATGTTGTAAAAATGCTCTAGAAGCTAAAGTCGCAGAAATGTCACACATATTTGGCCTGCAACTTTCTGTGCGACAAATTCAGACAGGAAAAATCAGTATAAATCCTTAGAAAATTATCCCCCAGTGTCTCCATCTGCTGGCGGTATTGAATAAGCATTGCTGCACTGATGGGGTATGCATTAGACGAAAAAAAAGAAGAAAAAGAAGAATAATACGCCCAGAAAAGAGGCGAAAAGGAGAAAAACGTAAAAAAACGTGAAAAAAAAGTAAGAGGAAGAGAAGGGAAAAAAAGGTGGAAATGGGTTTAAAAGTGATTTCGGCGGAGAAATATATATATATATATATATATATATATATATATATATATATATATATATGCGCACACACACACATAGATATAAACGTATTCTCCGTTGAGATATTGCAGCCGCTGCTGTGTCCAGGCCCAGGAGCCTTAGCACTGTGCTGTGATGTCACTCAATACCACTGACATCACTAGGTGTAAACAACATCTCTCCTTTGCTGTGTATGTGACTATGGAGCTGTTTGGTGATGTCGTCTATTACGGCCTTCATAGAAGCAACAGGAGATTGTTGCATCCATCTTGAACCCTCAGAACTACAGTGCTATGATGTCACTCACTTCCACAGGCCTTGCAGAGTGTAAACAACAACAACCCAGCTTTGTTGTGTATGTAACCAAAGGGATTTGTGATGTCACCTAGAACCTTCACAGCAGCGACAGCTTTATGAGGAGCATCAGCACTGCTCTGCCTGAGCAGAACCATCACCGCCATAGGTTGTCAAATAACCCGGATTTAACCCACACAGGTAAGTCCAATGGGGTGCAGGCATGTCCTCTATGCTTACAGCTTCCCGTGGGTGTTGGTTTGATACCGTTTGGGGACAGCCAAGGAGGCATCTGCAGGCAACAAAGGTAGGTGTGTGCTTGTGTGTGTGTTTCCTATGCAGATCCTAAGCCCAGTGTCACATGCAAGTAGGAGGAGTAAGAAGGGTTCCTGGCAAATCCGGGTTATGGATTGCATTTAAAAAGGCCCCGTGGGAGTGCAATGGGCCCCTGTCTTGCTGCTTAGCAATAATGGTATGGGTTTAGGTTCTGCTGTGTGTACTGGTGGTTGACTGCCCCCCAGCCCAGAGTGTGCATGGAAAATTGTCTGGCAGCCTCCCTGACAGCAAGCAGTGATAGTGCCCATGAAGGGGACCTTGTTGGGCCCGCCCCTTTCACGGTTATCGCTTCTCGGCCTTTTGGCTAAGATCAAGTGTAGTATCTGTTCTTATCAGTTTAATATCTGATACGTCCCCTATCTGGGGACCATATATTAAATGGATTTTTGAGAACGGGGGCCGATTTCGAAGCTTGCTTCCGTCGCCCTATGCATTGACCCGATATGGCAGTATCTTCGGGTACAGTGCACCACCCCCTTACAGGGTTAAAAAGAAAGATTCCTACTTTCATTGCTACCTGCTTGCTGGCTAGCCAGCTAGCCAGCCCTGTGGGCCTTGCTGCTGCTGCAGCCAATAAACAAAAGGTGGTGCTGCTGCTGCTTCTGCTGCTTCTGCTTCTGCTTGTGTCTGGCCCCTGTTGGAGCGTCCAGGCACAGGACTTCTGCTGCTGCTGACTAAATGGCCTCCTTAATTGGATCATTTGAGTAGCCAGCACACCTGTGCAGGTAGGGCATGACATGATAGGCAGCTGCCTTGATAGCGGGTGGGTGCTGAATGTTCCTAATTGACAAAATAAGATTAATGCTTATGAAGAAATATAAAATCTCATCCCTTCCCCAATATCGCGCCACACCCCTACCCCTTAATTCCCTGGTTGAACGTGATGGACATATGTCTTTTTTCGACCGTACTAACTATGTAACTATGTAACATAACATGGGGGGGGGGGGTCTCCTGGCTGTTCACACAGGTGTGTCATTGCTGTACATTGACCATGCATTGCTTCTGTGGTATTGCAAAGGCAAAGACAAATGCTTCCAGCCATCCATTGCACTAATGGATTGGTCATCAGCTGGCTGTCTATGTCCCGCATCAATATAGACCAAAGTACAGAGGGTTAGGCTATGCTATTGTGCACCTACCTGATGCATCAGAAGGTGCGAGGCCCTTGCTAAATTCTGTGCACAGACTTTGAGATCTATGCTTTAGACTGTATCTAAACCTGCTCCAACATGGACTGACATTCTGGCCTACTTTCAGCCGATGCGACTTGTCTGTCGCTGAACAGTCGCTTTTTATGTATTCAGCACCTATGTATAATGTTGTAAAAATGCTCTAGAAGCTAAAGTCGCAGAAATGTCACACATATTTGGCCTGCAACTTTCTGTGCGACAAATTCAGACAGGAAAAATCAGTATAAATCCTTAGAAAATTATCCCCCAGTGTCTCCATCTGCTGGCGGTATTGAATAAGCATTGCTGCACTGATGGGGTATGCATTAGACGAAAAAAAAGAAGAAAAAGAAGAATAATACGCCCAGAAAAGAGGCGAAAAGGAGAAAAACGTAAAAAAACGTGAAAAAAAAGTAAGAGGAAGAGAAGGGAAAAAAAGGTGGAAATGGGTTTAAAAGTGATTTCGGCGGAGAATATATATATATATATATATATATATATATATATATATATATATATATGCGCACACACACACATAGATATAAACGTATTCTCCGTTGAGATATTGCAGCCGCTGCTGTGTCCAGGCCCAGGAGCCTTAGCACTGTGCTGTGATGTCACTCAATACCACTGACATCACTAGGTGTAAACAACATCTCTCCTTTGCTGTGTATGTGACTATGGAGCTGTTTGGTGATGTCGTCTATTACGGCCTTCATAGAAGCAACAGGAGATTGTTGCATCCATCTTGAACCCTCAGAACTACAGTGCTATGATGTCACTCACTTCCACAGGCCTTGCAGAGTGTAAACAACAACAACCCAGCTTTGTTGTGTATGTAACCAAAGGGATTTGTGATGTCACCTAGAACCTTCACAGCAGCGACAGCTTTATGAGGAGCATCAGCACTGCTCTGCCTGAGCAGAACCATCACCGCCATAGGTTGTCAAATAACCCGGATTTAACCCACACAGGTAAGTCCAATGGGGTGCAGGCATGTCCTCTATGCTTACAGCTTCCCGTGGGTGTTGGTTTGATACCGTTTGGGGACAGCCAAGGAGGCATCTGCAGGCAACAAAGGTAGGTGTGTGCTTGTGTGTGTGTTTCCTATGCAGATCCTAAGCCCAGTGTCACATGCAAGTAGGAGGAGTAAGAAGGGTTCCTGGCAAATCCGGGTTATGGATTGCATT
Source organism: Hyla sarda (assembly GCF_029499605.1). Taxonomy (NCBI): domain Eukaryota; kingdom Metazoa; phylum Chordata; class Amphibia; order Anura; family Hylidae; genus Hyla; species Hyla sarda. Next base: position 45,683 of record NW_026610993.1, read on the forward strand.
TAAAAAGGCCCCGTGGGAGTGCAATGGGCCCCTGTCTTGCTGCTTAGCAATAATGGTATGGGTTTAGGTTCTGCTGTGTGTACTGGTGGTTGACTGCCCCCCAGCCCAGAGTGTGCATGGAAAATTGTCTGGCAGCCTCCCTGACAGCAAGCAGTGATAGTGCCCATGAAGGGGACCTTGTTGGGCCCGCCCCTTTCACGGTTATCGCTTCTCGGCCTTTTGGCTAAGATCAAGTGTAGTATCTGTTCTTATCAGTTTAATATCTGATACGTCCCCTATCTGGGGACCATATATTAAATGGATTTTTGAGAACGGGGGCCGATTTCGAAGCTTGCTTCCGTCGCCCTATGCATTGACCCGATATGGCAGTATCTTCGGGTACAGTGCACCACCCCCTTACAGGGTTAAAAAGAAAGATTCCTACTTTCATTGCTACCTGCTTGCTGGCTAGCCAGCTAGCCAGCCCTGTGGGCCTTGCTGCTGCTGCAGCCAATAAACAAAAGGTGGTGCTGCTGCTGCTTCTGCTGCTTCTGCTTCTGCTTGTGTCTGGCCCCTGTTGGAGCGTCCAGGCACAGGACTTCTGCTGCTGCTGACTAAATGGCCTCCTTAATTGGATCATTTGAGTAGCCAGCACACCTGTGCAGGTAGGGCATGACATGATAGGCAGCTGCCTTGATAGCGGGTGGGTGCTGAATGTTCCTAATTGACAAAATAAGATTAATGCTTATGAAGAAATATAAAATCTCATCCCTTCCCCAATATCGCGCCACACCCCTACCCCTTAATTCCCTGGTTGAACGTGATGGACATATGTCTTTTTTCGACCGTACTAACTATGTAACTATGTAACATAACATGGGGGGGGGGGGGTCTCCTGGCTGTTCACACAGGTGTGTCATTGCTGTACATTGACCATGCATTGCTTCTGTGGTATTGCAAAGGCAAAGACAAATGCTTCCAGCCATCCATTGCACTAATGGATTGGTCATCAGCTGGCTGTCTATGTCCCGCATCAATATAGACCAAAGTACAGAGGGTTAGGCTATGCTATTGTGCACCTACCTGATGCATCAGAAGGTGCGAGGCCCTTGCTAAATTCTGTGCACAGACTTTGAGATCTATGCTTTAGACTGTATCTAAACCTGCTCCAACATGGACTGACATTCTGGCCTACTTTCAGCCGATGCGACTTGTCTGTCGCTGAACAGTCGCTTTTTATGTATTCAGCACCTATGTATAATGTTGTAAAAATGCTCTAGAAGCTAAAGTCGCAGAAATGTCACACATATTTGGCCTGCAACTTTCTGTGCGACAAATTCAGACAGGAAAAATCAGTATAAATCCTTAGAAAATTATCCCCCAGTGTCTCCATCTGCTGGCGGTATTGAATAAGCAATGCTGCACTGATGGGGTATGCATTAGACGAAAAAAAAGAAGAAAAAGAAGAATAATACGCCCAGAAAAGAGGCGAAAAGGAGAAAAACGTGAAAAAAAAGTAAGAGGAAGAGAAGGGAAAAAAAGGTGGAAATGGGTTTAAAAGTGATTTCGGCGGAGAAATATATATATATATATATATATATATATATATATATATATATATATATATATATGCGCACACACACACATAGATATAAACGTATTCTCCGTTGAGATATTGCAGCCGCTGCTGTGTCCAGGCCCAGGAGCCTTAGCACTGTGCTGTGATGTCACTCAATACCACTGACATCACTAGGTGTAAACAACATCTCTCCTTTGCTGTGTATGTGACTATGGAGCTGTTTGGTGATGTCGTCTATTACGGCCTTCATAGAAGCAACAGGAGATTGTTGCATCCATCTTGAACCCTCAGAACTACAGTGCTATGATGTCACTCACTTCCACAGGCCTTGCAGAGTGTAAACAACAACAACCCAGCTTTGTTGTGTATGTAACCAAAGGGATTTGTGATGTCACCTAGAACCTTCACAGCAGCGACAGCTTTATGAGGAGCATCAGCACTGCTCTGCCTGAGCAGAACCATCACCGCCATAGGTTGTCAAATAACCCGGATTTAACCCACACAGGTAAGTCCAATGGGGTGCAGGCATGTCCTCTATGCTTACAGCTTCCCGTGGGTGTTGGTTTGATACCGTTTGGGGACAGCCAAGGAGGCATCTGCAGGCAACAAAGGTAGGTGTGTGCTTGTGTGTGTGTTTCCTATGCAGATCCTAAGCCCAGTGTCACATGCAAGTAGGAGGAGTAAGAAGGGTTCCTGGCAAATCCGGGTTATGGATTGCATTTAAAAAGGCCCCGTGGGAGTGCAATGGGCCCCTGTCTTGCTGCTTAGCAATAATGGTATGGGTTTAGGTTCTGCTGTGTGTACTGGTGGTTGACTGCCCCCCAGCCCAGAGTGTGCATGGAAAATTGTCTGGCAGCCTCCCTGACAGCAAGCAGTGATAGTGCCCATGAAGGGGACCTTGTTGGGCCCGCCCCTTTCACGGTTATCGCTTCTCGGCCTTTTGGCTAAGATCAAGTGTAGTATCTGTTCTTATCAGTTTAATATCTGATACGTCCCCTATCTGGGGACCATATATTAAATGGATTTTTGAGAACGGGGGCCGATTTCGAAGCTTGCTTCCGTCGCCCTATGCATTGACCCGATATGGCAGTATCTTCGGGTACAGTGCACCACCCCCTTACAGGGTTAAAAAGAAAGATTCCTACTTTCATTGCTACCTGCTTGCTGGCTAGCCAGCTAGCCAGCCCTGTGGGCCTTGCTGCTGCTGCAGCCAATAAACAAAAGGTGGTGCTGCTGCTGCTTCTGCTGCTTCTGCTTCTGCTTGTGTCTGGCCCCTGTTGGAGCGTCCAGGCACAGGACTTCTGCTGCTGCTGACTAAATGGCCTCCTTAATTGGATCATTTGAGTAGCCAGCACACCTGTGCAGGTAGGGCATGACATGATAGGCAGCTGCCTTGATAGCGGGTGGGTGCTGAATGTTCCTAATTGACAAAATAAGATTAATGCTTATGAAGAAATATAAAATCTCATCCCTTCCCCAATATCGCGCCACACCCCTACCCCTTAATTCCCTGGTTGAACGTGATGGACATATGTCTTTTTTCGACCGTACTAACTATGTAACTATGTAACATAACATGGGGGGGGGGGGGGTCTCCTGGCTGTTCACACAGGTGTGTCATTGCTGTACATTGACCATGCATTGCTTCTGTGGTATTGCAAAGGCAAAGACAAATGCTTCCCATTGCACTAATGGATTGGTCATCAGCTGGCTGTCTATGTCCCGCATCAATATAGACCAAAGTACAGAGGGTTAGGCTATGCTATTGTGCACCTACCTGATGCATCAGAAGGTGCGAGGCCCTTGCTAAATTCTGTGCACAGACTTTGAGATCTATGCTTTAGACTGTATCTAAACCTGCTCCAACATGGACTGACATTCTGGCCTACTTTCAGCCGATGCGACTTGTCTGTCGCTGAACAGTCGCTTTTTATGTATTCAGCACCTATGTATAATGTTGTAAAAATGCTCTAGAAGCTAAAGTCGCAGAAATGTCACACATATTTGGCCTGCAACTTTCTGTGCGACAAATTCAGACAGGAAAATCAGTATAAATCCTTAGAAAATTATCCCCAGTGTCTCCATCTGCTGGCGGTATTGAATAAGCATTGCTGCACTGATGGGGTATGCATTAGACGAAAAAAAAGAAGAAAAAGAAGAATAATACGCCCAGAAAAGAGGCGAAAAGGAGAAAAACGTAAAAAAACGTGAAAAAAAAGTAAGAGGAAGAGAAGGGAAAAAAAGGTGGAAATGGGTTTAAAAGTGATTTCGGCGGAGAAATATATATATATATATATATATATATATATATATATATATATGCGCACACACACACATAGATATAAACGTATTCTCCGTTGAGATATTGCAGCCGCTGCTGTGTCCAGGCCCAGGAGCCTTAGCACTGTGCTGTGATGTCACTCAATACCACTGACATCACTAGGTGTAAACAACATCTCTCCTTTGCTGTGTATGTGACTATGGAGCTGTTTGGTGATGTCGTCTATTACGGCCTTCATAGAAGCAACAGGAGATTGTTGCATCCATCTTGAACCCTCAGAACTACAGTGCTATGATGTCACTCACTTCCACAGGCCTTGCAGAGTGTAAACAACAACAACCCAGCTTTGTTGTGTATGTAACCAAAGGGATTTGTGATGTCACCTAGAACCTTCACAGCAGCGACAGCTTTATGAGGAGCATCAGCACTGCTCTGCCTGAGCAGAACATCAACAGCCATAGGTTGTCAAAATAACCCGGATTTAACCCACACAGGTAAGTCCAATGGGGTGCAGGCATGTCCTCTATGCTTACAGCTTCCCGTGGGTGTTGGTTTGATACCGTTTGGGGACAGCCAAGGAGGCATCTGCAGGCAACAAAGGTAGGTGTGTGCTTGTGTGTGTGTTTCCTATGCAGATCCTAAGCCCAGTGTCACATGCAAGTAGGAGGAGTAAGAAGGGTTCCTGGCAAATCCGGGTTATGGATTGCATTTAAAAAGGCCCCGTGGAGTGCAATGGGCCCCTGTCTTGCTGCTTAGCAATAATGGTATGGTTTAGGTTCTGCTGTGTGTACTGGTGGGTTGACTGCCCCCCAGCCCAGAGTGTGCATGGAAAAATTGTCTGGCAGCCTCCCTGACAGCAAGCAGTGATAGTGCCCATGAAGGGGACCTTGTTGGGCCCGCCCCTTTCACGGTTATCGCTTCTCGGCCTTTTGGCTAAGATCAAGTGTAGTATCTGTTCTTATCAGTTTAATATCTGATACGTCCCCTATCTGGGACCATATATTAAATGGATTTTTGAGAACGGGGGCCGATTTCGAAGCTTGCTTCCGTCGCCCTATGCATTGACCCGATATGGCAGTATCTTCGGGTACAGTGCACCACCCCCTTACAGGGTTAAAAAGAAAGATTCCTACTTTCATTGCTACCTGCTTGCTGGCTAGCCAGCTAGCCAGCCTGTGGGCCTTGCTGCTGCTGCAGCCAATAAACAAAAGGTGGTGCTGCTGCTGCTTCTGCTGCTTCTGCTTCTGCTTGTGTCTGGCCCCTGTTGGAGCGTCCAGGCACAGGACTTCTGCTGCTGCTGACTAAATGGCCTCCTTAATTGGATCATTTGAGTAGCCAGCACACCTGTGCAGGTAGGCATGACATGATAGGCAGCTGCCTTGATAGCGGGTGGGTGCTGAATGTTCCTAATTGACAAAATAAGATTAATGCTTATGAAGAAATATAAAATCTCATCCCTTCCCCAATATCGCGCCACAACCCCTACCCCTTAATTCCTGGTTGAACGTGATGGACATATGTCTTTTTTCGACCGTACTAACTATGTAACTATGTAACATAACATGGGGGGGGGGGGGGGTCTCCTGGCTGTTCACACAGGTGTGTCATTGCTGTACATTGACCATGCATTGCTTCTGTGGTATTGCAAAGGCAAAGACAAATGCTTCCAGCCATCCATTGCACTAATGGATTGGTCATCAGCTGGCTGTCTATGTCCCGCATCAATATAGACCAAAGTACAGAGGGTTAGGCTATGCTATTGTGCACCTACCTGATGCATCAGAAGGTGCGAGGCCCTTGCTAAATTCTGTGCACAGACTTTGAGATCTATGCTTTAGACTGTATCTAAACCTGCTCCAACATGGACTGACATTCTGGCCTACTTTCAGCCGATGCGACTTGTCTGTCGCTGAACAGTCGCTTTTTATGTATTCAGCACCTATGTATAATGTTGTAAAAATGCTCTAGAAGCTAAAGTCGCAGAAATGTCACACATATTTGGCCTGCAACTTTCTGTGCGACAAAATTCAGACAGGAAAAATCAGTATAAATCCTTAGAAAATTATCCCCAGTGTCTCCATCTGCTGGCGGTATTGAATAAGCATTGCTGCACTGATGGGTATGCATTAGACGAAAAAAAAGAAGAAAAAGAAGAATAATACGCCCAGAAAAGAGGCGAAAAAGGAGAAAAAACGTAAAAAAACGTGAAAAAAAAGTAAGAGGAAGAGAAGGGAAAAAAAGGTGGAAATGGTTTAAAAGTGATTTCGGCGGAGAAATATATATATATATATATATATATATATATATATATATATATGCGCACACACACACATAGATATAAACGTATTCTCCGTTGAGATATTGCAGCCGCTGCTGTGTCCAGGGCCCAGGAGCCTTAGCACTGTGCTGTGATGTCACTCAATACCACTGACATCACTAGGTGTAAACAACATCTCTCCTTTGCTGTGTATGTGACTATGGAGCTGTTTGGTGATGTCGTCTATTACGGCCTTCATAGAAGCAACAGGAGATTGTTGCATCCATCTTGAACCCTCAGAACTACAGTGCTATGATGTCACTCACTTCCACAGGCCTTGCAGAGTGTAAACAACAACAACCCAGCTTTGTTGTGTATGTAACCAAAGGGATTTGTGATGTCACCTAGAACCTTCACAGCAGCGACAGCTTTATGAGGAGCATCAGCACTGCTCTGCTGAGCAGAACCATCACCGCCATAGGTTGTCAAATAACCCGGATTTAACCCACACAGGTAAGTCCAATGGGGTGCAGGCATGTCCTCTATGCTTACAGCTTCCGTGGGTGTGGTTTGATACCGTTTGGGGACAGCCAAGGAGGCATCTGCAGGCAACAAAGTAGGTGTGTGCTTGTGTGTGTGTTTCCTATGCAGATCCTAAGCCCAGTGTCACATGCAAGTAGGAGGAGTAAGAAGGGTTCCTGCAAATCCGGTTATGGATTGCATTTAAAAAGGCCCCGTGGGAGTGCAATGGGCCCCTGTCTTGCTGCTTAGCAATAATGGTATGGGTTTAGGTCTGGCTGTGTGTACTGTGGTTGACTGCCCCCAGCCAGAGTGTGCATGGAAATTGTCTGGCAGCCTCCCTGACAGCAAGCAGTGATAGTGCCCATGAAGGGGACCTTGTTGGGGCCCGCCCCTTTCACGGTTATCGCTTCTTCTCGGCCTTTTGGCTAAGATCAAGTGTAGTATCTGTTCTTATCAGTTTAATATCTGATACGTCCCCTATCTGGGGACCATATATTAAATGGATTTTTGAGAACGGGGGCCGATTTCGAAGCTTGCTTCCAGTCGCCCTATGCATTGACCCGATATGGCAGTATCTTCGGGTACAGTGCAACCACCCCCTTACAGGGTTAAAAAGAAAGATTCCTACTTCATTGCTACCTGCTTGCTGGCTAGCAGCTAGCCAGCCCTGTGGGCCTTGCTGCTGCTGCAGCCAATAAACAAAAGGTGGTGCTGCTGCTGCTTCTGCTGCTTCTGCTTCTGCTTGTGTCTGGCCCCTGTTGGAGCGTCCAGGCACAGGACTTCTGCTGCTGCTGACTAAATGGCCTCCTTAATTGGATCATTTGAGTAGCCAGCACACCTGTGCAGGTAGGGCATGACATGATAGGCAGCTGCCTTGATAGCGGGTGGGTGCTGATTGTTCCTAATTGACAAAATAAGATTAATGCTTATGAAGAAATATAAAATCTCATCCCTTCCCCAATATCGCGCCACACCCCTACCCCTTAATTCCCTGGTTGAACGTGATGGACATATGTCTTTTTTCGACCGTACTAACTATGTAACTATGTAACATAACATGGGGGGGGGGGGGTCTCCTGGCTGTTCACACAGGTGTGTCATTGCTGTACATTGACCATGCATTGCTTCTGTGGTATTGCAAAGGCAAAGACAAATGCTTCCAGCCATCCATTGCACTAATGGATTGGTCATCAGCTGGCTGTCTATGTCCCGCATCAATATAGACCAAAGTACAGAGGGTTAGGCTATGCTATTGTGCACCTACCTGATGCATCAGAAGGTGCGAGGCCCTTGCTAAATTCTGTGCACAGACTTTGAGATCTATGCTTTAGACTGTATCTAAACCTGCTCCAACATGGACTGACATTCTGGCCTACTTTCAGCCGATGCGACTTGTCTGTCGCTGAACAGTCGCTTTTTATGTATTCAGCACCTATGTATAATGTTGTAAAAATGCTCTAGAAGCTAAAGTCGCAGAAATGTCACACATATTTGGCCTGCAAACTTCTGTGCGACAAATTCAGACAGGAAAAATCAGTATAAATCCTTAGAAAATTATCCCCCAGTGTCTCCATCTGCTGGCGGTATTGAATAAGCATTGCTGCACTGATGGGGTATGCATTAGACGAAAAAAAAGAAGAAAAAGAAGAATAATACGCCCAGAAAAGAGGCGAAAAGGAGAAAAAACGTTAAAAAAACGTGAAAAAAAGTAAGAGGAAGAGAAGGGAAAAAAAGGTGGAAATGGTTTAAAGTGATTTCGGCGGAGAAATATATATATATATATATATATATATATATATATATATATATATATGCGCACACACACACATAGATATAAACGTATTCTCCGTTGAGATATTGCAGCCGCTGCTGTGTCCAGGCCCAGGAGCCTTAGCACTGTGCTGTGATGTCACTCAATACCACTGACATCACTAGGTGTAAACAACATCTCTCCTTTGCTGTGTATGTGACTATGGAGCTGTTTGGTGATGTCGTCTATTACGGCCTTCATAGAAGCAACAGGAGATTGTTGCATCCATCTTGAACCCTCAGAACTACAGTGCTATGATGTCACTCACTTCCACAGGCCTTGCAGAGTGTAAACAACAACAACCCAGCTTTGTTGTGTATGTAACCAAAGGGATTTGTGATGTCACCTAGAACCTTCACAGCAGCGACAGCTTATGAGGAGCATCAGCACTGCTCTGCCTGAGCAGAACCATCACCGCCATAGGTTGTCAAATAACCCGGATTTAACCCACACAGGTAAGTCCAATGGGGTGCAGGCATGTCCTCTATGCTTACAGCTTCCCGTGGGTGTTGGTTTGATACCGTTTGGGGACAGCCAAGGAGGCATCTGCAGGCAACAAAGGTAGGTGTGTGCTTGTGTGTGTGTTTCCTATGCAGATCCTAAGCCCAGTGTCACATGCAAGTAGGAGGAGTAAGAAGGGTTCCAGGCAAATCCGGGTTATGGATTGCATTTAAAAAGGCCCCGTGGAGTGCAATGGGCCCCTGTCTTGCTGCTTAGCAATAATGGTATGGGTTTAGGTTCTGCTGTGTGTACTGGTGGTTGACTGCCCCCCAGCCCAGAGTGTGCATGGAAAATTGTCTGGCAGCCTCCCTGACAGCAAGCAGTGATAGTGCCCATGAAGGGGACCTTGTTGGGCCCGCCCCTTTCACGGTTATCGCTTCTCGGCCTTTGGCTAAGATCAAGTGTAGTATCTGTTCTTATCAGTTTAATATCTGATACGTCCCCTATCTGGGGACCATATATTATTAAATGGATTTTTGAGAACGGGGGCCGATTTCGAAGCTTGCTTCCGTCGCCCTATGCATTGACCCGATATGGCAGTATCTTCGGGTACAGTGCACCACCCCCTTACAGGGTTAAAAAGAAAGATTCCTACTTTCATTGCTACCTGCTTGCTGGCTAGCCAGCTAGCCAGCCCTGTGGGCCTTGCTGCTGCTGCAGCCAATAAACAAAAGGTGGTGCTGCTGCTGCTTCTGCTGCTTCTGCTTCTGCTTGTGTCTGGCCCCTGTTGGAGCGTCCAGGCACAGGACTTCTGCTGCTGCTGACTAAATGGCCTCCTTAATTGGATCATTTGAGTAGCCAGCACACCTGTGCAGGTAGGGCATGACATGATAGGCAGCTGCCTTGATAGCGGGTGGGTGCTGAATGTTCCTAATTGACAAAATAAGATTAATGCTTATGAAGAAATATAAAATCTCATCCCTTCCCCAATATCGCGCCACACCCCTACCCCTTAATTCCCTGGTTGAACGTGATGGACATATGTCTTTTTTCGACCGTACTAACTATGTAACTATGTAACATAACATGGGGGGGGGGGGGGTCTCCTGGCTGTTCACACAGGTGTGTCATTGCTGTACATTGACCATGCATTGCTTCTGTGGTATTGCAAAGGCAAAGACAAATGCTTCCAGCCATCCATTGCACTAATGGATTGGTCATCAGCTGGCTGTCTATGTCCCGCATCAATATAGACCAAAGTACAGAGGGTTAGGCTATGCTATTGTGCACCTACCTGATGCATCAGAAGGTGCGAGGCCCTTGCTAAATTCTGTGCACAGACTTTGAGATCTATGCTTTAGACTGTATCTAAACCTGCTCCAACATGGACTGACATTCTGGCCTACTTTCAGCCGATGCGACTTGTCTGTCGCTGAACAGTCGCTTTTTATGTATTCAGCACCTATGTATAATGTTGTAAAAATGCTCTAGAAGCTAAAGTCGCAGAAATGTCACACATATTTGGCCTGCAACTTTCTGTGCGACAAATTCAGACAGGAAAAATCAGTATAAATCCTTAGAAAATTATCCCCCAGTGTCTCCATCTGCTGGCGGTATTGAATAAGCATTGCTGCACTGATGGGGTATGCATTAGACGAAAAAAAAGAAGAAAAAGAAGAATAATACGCCCAGAAAAGAGGCGAAAAGGAGAAAAACGTAAAAAAACGTGAAAAAAAAGTAAGAGGAAGAGAAGGGAAAAAAAGGTGGAAATGGGTTTAAAAGTGATTTCGGCGGAGAAATATATATATATATATATATATATATATATATATATATATATATATGCGCACACACACACATAGATATAAACGTATTCTCCGTTGAGATATTGCAGCCGCTGCTGTGTCCAGGCCCAGGAGCCTTAGCACTGTGCTGTGATGTCACTCAATACCACTGACATCACTAGGTGTAAACAACATCTCTCCTTTGCTGTGTATGTGACTATGGAGCTGTTTGGTGATGTCGTCTATTACGGCCTTCATAGAAGCAACAGGAGATTGTTGCATCCATCTTGAACCCTCAGAACTACAGTGCTATGATGTCACTCACTTCCACAGGCCTTGCAGAGTGTAAACAACAACAACCCAGCTTTGTTGTGTATGTAACCAAAGGGATTTGTGATGTCACCTAGAACCTTCACAGCAGCGACAGCTTTATGAGGAGCATCAGCACTGCTCTGCCTGAGCAGAACCATCACCGCCATAGGTTGTCAAATAACCCGGATTTAACCCACACAGGTAAGTCCAATGGGGTGCAGGCATGTCCTCTATGCTTACAGCTTCCCGTGGGTGTTGGTTTGATACCGTTTGGGGACAGCCAAGGAGGCATCTGCAGGCAACAAAGGTAGGTGTGTGCTTGTGTGTGTGTTTCCTATGCAGATCCTAAGCCCAGTGTCACATGCAAGTAGGAGGAGTAAGAAGGGTTCCTGGCAAATCCGGGTTATGGATTGCATTTAAAAAGGCCCCGTGGGAGTGCAATGGGCCCCTGTCTTGCTGCTTAGCAATAATGGTATGGGTTTAGGTTCTGCTGTGTGTACTGGTGGTTGACTGCCCCCCAGCCCAGAGTGTGCATGGAAAATTGTCTGGCAGCCTCCCTGACAGCAAGCAGTGATAGTGCCCATGAAGGGGACCTTGTTGGGCCCGCCCCTTTCACGGTTATCGCTTCTCGGCCTTTTGGCTAAGATCAAGTGTAGTATCTGTTCTTATCAGTTTAATATCTGATACGTCCCCTATCTGGGGACCATATATTAAATGGATTTTTGAGAACGGGGGCCGATTTCGAAGCTTGCTTCCGTCGCCCTATGCATTGACCCGATATGGCAGTATCTTCGGGTACAGTGCACCACCCCCTTACAGGGTTAAAAAGAAAGATTCCTACTTTCATTGCTACCTGCTTGCTGGCTAGCCAGCTAGCCAGCCCTGTGGGCCTTGCTGCTGCTGCAGCCAATAAACAAAAGGTGGTGCTGCTGCTGCTTCTGCTGCTTCTGCTTCTGCTTGTGTCTGGCCCCTGTTGGAGCGTCCAGGCACAGGACTTCTGCTGCTGCTGACTAAATGGCCTCCTTAATTGGATCATTTGAGTAGCCAGCACACCTGTGCAGGTAGGGCATGACATGATAGGCAGCTGCCTTGATAGCGGGTGGGTGCTGAATGTTCCTAATTGACAAAATAAGATTAATGCTTATGAAGAAATATAAAATCTCATCCCTTCCCCAATATCGCGCCACACCCCTACCCCTTAATTCCCTGGTTGAACGTGATGGACATATGTCTTTTTTCGACCGTACTAACTATGTAACTATGTAACATAACATGGGGGGGGGGGGGGTCTCCTGGCTGTTCACACAGGTGTGTCATTGCTGTACATTGACCATGCATTGCTTCTGTGGTATTGCAAAGGCAAAGACAAATGCTTCCAGCCATCCATTGCACTAATGGATTGGTCATCAGCTGGCTGTCTATGTCCCGCATCAATATAGACCAAAGTACAGAGGGTTAGGCTATGCTATTGTGCACCTACCTGATGCATCAGAAGGTGCGAGGCCCTTGCTAAATTCTGTGCACAGACTTTGAGATCTATGCTTTAGACTGTATCTAAACCTGCTCCAACATGGACTGACATTCTGGCCTACTTTCAGCCGATGCGACTTGTCTGTCGCTGAACAGTCGCTTTTTATGTATTCAGCACCTATGTATAATGTTGTAAAAATGCTCTAGAAGCTAAAGTCGCAGAAATGTCACACATATTTGGCCTGCAACTTTCTGTGCGACAAATTCAGACAGGAAAAATCAGTATAAATCCTTAGAAAATTATCCCCCAGTGTCTCCATCTGCTGGCGGTATTGAATAAGCATTGCTGCACTGATGGGGTATGCATTAGACGAAAAAAAAGAAGAAAAAGAAGAATAATACGCCCAGAAAAGAGGCGAAAAGGAGAAAAACGTAAAAAAACGTGAAAAAAAAGTAAGAGGAAGAGAAGGGAAAAAAAGGTGGAAATGGGTTTAAAAGTGATTTCGGCGGAGAAATATATATATATATATATATATATATATATATATATATATGCGCACACACACACATAGATATAAACGTATTCTCCGTTGAGATATTGCAGCCGCTGCTGTGTCCAGGCCCAGGAGCCTTAGCACTGTGCTGTGATGTCACTCAATACCACTGACATCACTAGGTGTAAACAACATCTCTCCTTTGCTGTGTATGTGACTATGGAGCTGTTTGGTGATGTCGTCTATTACGGCCTTCATAGAAGCAACAGGAGATTGTTGCATCCATCTTGAACCCTCAGAACTACAGTGCTATGATGTCACTCACTTCCACAGGCCTTGCAGAGTGTAAACAACAACAACCCAGCTTTGTTGTGTATGTAACCAAAGGGATTTGTGATGTCACCTAGAACCTTCACAGCAGCGACAGCTTTATGAGGAGCATCAGCACTGCTCTGCCTGAGCAGAACCATCACCGCCATAGGTTGTCAAATAACCCGGATTTAACCCACACAGGTAAGTCCAATGGGGTGCAGGCATGTCCTCTATGCTTACAGCTTCCCGTGGGTGTTGGTTTGATACCGTTTGGGGACAGCCAAGGAGGCATCTGCAGGCAACAAAGGTAGGTGTGTGCTTGTGTGTGTGTTTCCTATGCAGATCCTAAGCCCAGTGTCACATGCAAGTAGGAGGAGTAAGAAGGGTTCCTGGCAAATCCGGGTTATGGATTGCATTTAAAAAGGCCCCGTGGGAGTGCAATGGGCCCCTGTCTTGCTGCTTAGCAATAATGGTATGGGTTTAGGTTCTGCTGTGTGTACTGGTGGTTGACTGCCCCCCAGCCCAGAGTGTGCATGGAAAATTGTCTGGCAGCCTCCCTGACAGCAAGCAGTGATAGTGCCCATGAAGGGGACCTTGTTGGGCCCGCCCCTTTCACGGTTATCGCTTCTCGGCCTTTTGGCTAAGATCAAGTGTAGTATCTGTTCTTATCAGTTTAATATCTGATACGTCCCCTATCTGGGGACCATATATTAAATGGATTTTTGAGAACGGGGGCCGATTTCGAAGCTTGCTTCCGTCGCCCTATGCATTGACCCGATATGGCAGTATCTTCGGGTACAGTGCACCACCCCCTTACAGGGTTAAAAAGAAAGATTCCTACTTTCATTGCTACCTGCTTGCTGGCTAGCCAGCTAGCCAGCCCTGTGGGCCTTGCTGCTGCTGCAGCCAATAAACAAAAGGTGGTGCTGCTGCTGCTTCTGCTGCTTCTGCTTCTGCTTGTGTCTGGCCCCTGTTGGAGCGTCCAGGCACAGGACTTCTGCTGCTGCTGACTAAATGGCCTCCTTAATTGGATCATTTGAGTAGCCAGCACACCTGTGCAGGTAGGGCATGACATGATAGGCAGCTGCCTTGATAGCGGGTGGGTGCTGAATGTTCCTAATTGACAAAATAAGATTAATGCTTATGAAGAAATATAAAATCTCATCCCTTCCCCAATATCGCGCCACACCCCTACCCCTTAATTCCCTGGTTGAACGTGATGGACATATGTCTTTTTTCGACCGTACTAACTATGTAACTATGTAACATAACATGGGGGGGGGGGGGGTCTCCTGGCTGTTCACACAGGTGTGTCATTGCTGTACATTGACCATGCATTGCTTCTGTGGTATTGCAAAGGCAAAGACAAATGCTTCCAGCCATCCATTGCACTAATGGATTGGTCATCAGCTGGCTGTCTATGTCCCGCATCAATATAGACCAAAGTACAGAGGGTTAGGCTATGCTATTGTGCACCTACCTGATGCATCAGAAGGTGCGAGGCCCTTGCTAAATTCTGTGCACAGACTTTGAGATCTATGCTTTAGACTGTATCTAAACCTGCTCCAACATGGACTGACATTCTGGCCTACTTTCAGCCGATGCGACTTGTCTGTCGCTGAACAGTCGCTTTTTATGTATTCAGCACCTATGTATAATGTTGTAAAAATGCTCTAGAAGCTAAAGTCGCAGAAATGTCACACATATTTGGCCTGCAACTTTCTGTGCGACAAATTCAGACAGGAAAAATCAGTATAAATCCTTAGAAAATTATCCCCCAGTGTCTCCATCTGCTGGCGGTATTGAATAAGCATTGCTGCACTGATGGGGTATGCATTAGACGAAAAAAAAGAAGAAAAAGAAGAATAATACGCCCAGAAAAGAGGCGAAAAGGAGAAAAACGTAAAAAAACGTGAAAAAAAAGTAAGAGGAAGAGAAGGGAAAAAAAGGTGGAAATGGGTTTAAAAGTGATTTCGGCGGAGAAATATATATATATATATATATATATATATATATATATATATATATATGCGCACACACACACATAGATATAAACGTATTCTCCGTTGAGATATTGCAGCCGCTGCTGTGTCCAGGCCCAGGAGCCTTAGCACTGTGCTGTGATGTCACTCAATACCACTGACATCACTAGGTGTAAACAACATCTCTCCTTTGCTGTGTATGTGACTATGGAGCTGTTTGGTGATGTCGTCTATTACGGCCTTCATAGAAGCAACAGGAGATTGTTGCATCCATCTTGAACCCTCAGAACTACAGTGCTATGATGTCACTCACTTCCACAGGCCTTGCAGAGTGTAAACAACAACAACCCAGCTTTGTTGTGTATGTAACCAAAGGGATTTGTGATGTCACCTAGAACCTTCACAGCAGCGACAGCTTTATGAGGAGCATCAGCACTGCTCTGCCTGAGCAGAACCATCACCGCCATAGGTTGTCAAATAACCCGGATTTAACCCACACAGGTAAGTCCAATGGGGTGCAGGCATGTCCTCTATGCTTACAGCTTCCCGTGGGTGTTGGTTTGATACCGTTTGGGGACAGCCAAGGAGGCATCTGCAGGCAACAAAGGTAGGTGTGTGCTTGTGTGTGTGTTTCCTATGCAGATCCTAAGCCCAGTGTCACATGCAAGTAGGAGGAGTAAGAAGGGTTCCTGGCAAATCCGGGTTATGGATTGCATTTAAAAAGGCCCCGTGGGAGTGCAATGGGCCCCTGTCTTGCTGCTTAGCAATAATGGTATGGGTTTAGGTTCTGCTGTGTGTACTGGTGGTTGACTGCCCCCCAGCCCAGAGTGTGCATGGAAAATTGTCTGGCAGCCTCCCTGACAGCAAGCAGTGATAGTGCCCATGAAGGGGACCTTGTTGGGCCCGCCCCTTTCACGGTTATCGCTTCTCGGCCTTTTGGCTAAGATCAAGTGTAGTATCTGTTCTTATCAGTTTAATAT
This sequence comes from Hyla sarda, assembly GCF_029499605.1. Taxonomy (NCBI): domain Eukaryota; kingdom Metazoa; phylum Chordata; class Amphibia; order Anura; family Hylidae; genus Hyla; species Hyla sarda. Next base: position 61,886 of record NW_026610993.1, read on the forward strand.
CTGATACGTCCCCTATCTGGGGACCATATATTAAATGGATTTTTGAGAACGGGGGCCGATTTCGAAGCTTGCTTCCGTCGCCCTATGCATTGACCCGATATGGCAGTATCTTCGGGTACAGTGCACCACCCCCTTACAGGGTTAAAAAGAAAGATTCCTACTTTCATTGCTACCTGCTTGCTGGCTAGCCAGCTAGCCAGCCCTGTGGGCCTTGCTGCTGCTGCAGCCAATAAACAAAAGGTGGTGCTGCTGCTGCTTCTGCTGCTTCTGCTTCTGCTTGTGTCTGGCCCCTGTTGGAGCGTCCAGGCACAGGACTTCTGCTGCTGCTGACTAAATGGCCTCCTTAATTGGATCATTTGAGTAGCCAGCACACCTGTGCAGGTAGGGCATGACATGATAGGCAGCTGCCTTGATAGCGGGTGGGTGCTGAATGTTCCTAATTGACAAAATAAGATTAATGCTTATGAAGAAATATAAAATCTCATCCCTTCCCCAATATCGCGCCACACCCCTACCCCTTAATTCCCTGGTTGAACGTGATGGACATATGTCTTTTTTCGACCGTACTAACTATGTAACTATGTAACATAACATGGGGGGGGGGGGGGTCTCCTGGCTGTTCACACAGGTGTGTCATTGCTGTACATTGACCATGCATTGCTTCTGTGGTATTGCAAAGGCAAAGACAAATGCTTCCAGCCATCCATTGCACTAATGGATTGGTCATCAGCTGGCTGTCTATGTCCCGCATCAATATAGACCAAAGTACAGAGGGTTAGGCTATGCTATTGTGCACCTACCTGATGCATCAGAAGGTGCGAGGCCCTTGCTAAATTCTGTGCACAGACTTTGAGATCTATGCTTTAGACTGTATCTAAACCTGCTCCAACATGGACTGACATTCTGGCCTACTTTCAGCCGATGCGACTTGTCTGTCGCTGAACAGTCGCTTTTTATGTATTCAGCACCTATGTATAATGTTGTAAAAATGCTCTAGAAGCTAAAGTCGCAGAAATGTCACACATATTTGGCCTGCAACTTTCTGTGCGACAAATTCAGACAGGAAAAATCAGTATAAATCCTTAGAAAATTATCCCCCAGTGTCTCCATCTGCTGGCGGTATTGAATAAGCATTGCTGCACTGATGGGGTATGCATTAGACGAAAAAAAAGAAGAAAAAGAAGAATAATACGCCCAGAAAAGAGGCGAAAAGGAGAAAAACGTAAAAAAACGTGAAAAAAAAGTAAGAGGAAGAGAAGGGAAAAAAAGGTGGAAATGGGTTTAAAAGTGATTTCGGCGGAGAAATATATATATATATATATATATATATATATATATATATATATATATGCGCACACACACACATAGATATAAACGTATTCTCCGTTGAGATATTGCAGCCGCTGCTGTGTCCAGGCCCAGGAGCCTTAGCACTGTGCTGTGATGTCACTCAATACCACTGACATCACTAGGTGTAAACAACATCTCTCCTTTGCTGTGTATGTGACTATGGAGCTGTTTGGTGATGTCGTCTATTACGGCCTTCATAGAAGCAACAGGAGATTGTTGCATCCATCTTGAACCCTCAGAACTACAGTGCTATGATGTCACTCACTTCCACAGGCCTTGCAGAGTGTAAACAACAACAACCCAGCTTTGTTGTGTATGTAACCAAAGGGATTTGTGATGTCACCTAGAACCTTCACAGCAGCGACAGCTTTATGAGGAGCATCAGCACTGCTCTGCCTGAGCAGAACCATCACCGCCATAGGTTGTCAAATAACCCGGATTTAACCCACACAGGTAAGTCCAATGGGGTGCAGGCATGTCCTCTATGCTTACAGCTTCCCGTGGGTGTTGGTTTGATACCGTTTGGGGACAGCCAAGGAGGCATCTGCAGGCAACAAAGGTAGGTGTGTGCTTGTGTGTGTGTTTCCTATGCAGATCCTAAGCCCAGTGTCACATGCAAGTAGGAGGAGTAAGAAGGGTTCCTGGCAAATCCGGGTTATGGATTGCATTTAAAAAGGCCCCGTGGGAGTGCAATGGGCCCCTGTCTTGCTGCTTAGCAATAATGGTATGGGTTTAGGTTCTGCTGTGTGTACTGGTGGTTGACTGCCCCCCAGCCCAGAGTGTGCATGGAAAATTGTCTGGCAGCCTCCCTGACAGCAAGCAGTGATAGTGCCCATGAAGGGGACCTTGTTGGGCCCGCCCCTTTCACGGTTATCGCTTCTCGGCCTTTTGGCTAAGATCAAGTGTAGTATCTGTTCTTATCAGTTTAATATCTGATACGTCCCCTATCTGGGGACCATATATTAAATGGATTTTTGAGAACGGGGGCCGATTTCGAAGCTTGCTTCCGTCGCCCTATGCATTGACCCGATATGGCAGTATCTTCGGGTACAGTGCACCACCCCCTTACAGGGTTAAAAAGAAAGATTCCTACTTTCATTGCTACCTGCTTGCTGGCTAGCCAGCTAGCCAGCCCTGTGGGCCTTGCTGCTGCTGCAGCCAATAAACAAAAGGTGGTGCTGCTGCTGCTTCTGCTGCTTCTGCTTCTGCTTGTGTCTGGCCCCTGTTGGAGCGTCCAGGCACAGGACTTCTGCTGCTGCTGACTAAATGGCCTCCTTAATTGGATCATTTGAGTAGCCAGCACACCTGTGCAGGTAGGGCATGACATGATAGGCAGCTGCCTTGATAGCGGGTGGGTGCTGAATGTTCCTAATTGACAAAATAAGATTAATGCTTATGAAGAAATATAAAATCTCATCCCTTCCCCAATATCGCGCCACACCCCTACCCCTTAATTCCCTGGTTGAACGTGATGGACATATGTCTTTTTTCGACCGTACTAACTATGTAACTATGTAACATAACATGGGGGGGGGGGGTCTCCTGGCTGTTCACACAGGTGTGTCATTGCTGTACATTGACCATGCATTGCTTCTGTGGTATTGCAAAGGCAAAGACAAATGCTTCCAGCCATCCATTGCACTAATGGATTGGTCATCAGCTGGCTGTCTATGTCCCGCATCAATATAGACCAAAGTACAGAGGGTTAGGCTATGCTATTGTGCACCTACCTGATGCATCAGAAGGTGCGAGGCCCTTGCTAAATTCTGTGCACAGACTTTGAGATCTATGCTTTAGACTGTATCTAAACCTGCTCCAACATGGACTGACATTCTGGCCTACTTTCAGCCGATGCGACTTGTCTGTCGCTGAACAGTCGCTTTTTATGTATTCAGCACCTATGTATAATGTTGTAAAAATGCTCTAGAAGCTAAAGTCGCAGAAATGTCACACATATTTGGCCTGCAACTTTCTGTGCGACAAATTCAGACAGGAAAAATCAGTATAAATCCTTAGAAAATTATCCCCCAGTGTCTCCATCTGCTGGCGGTATTGAATAAGCATTGCTGCACTGATGGGGTATGCATTAGACGAAAAAAAAGAAGAAAAAGAAGAATAATACGCCCAGAAAAGAGGCGAAAAGGAGAAAAACGTAAAAAAACGTGAAAAAAAAGTAAGAGGAAGAGAAGGGAAAAAAAGGTGGAAATGGGTTTAAAAGTGATTTCGGCGGAGAAATATATATATATATATATATATATATATATATATATATATATATATGCGCACACACACACATAGATATAAACGTATTCTCCGTTGAGATATTGCAGCCGCTGCTGTGTCCAGGCCCAGGAGCCTTAGCACTGTGCTGTGATGTCACTCAATACCACTGACATCACTAGGTGTAAACAACATCTCTCCTTTGCTGTGTATGTGACTATGGAGCTGTTTGGTGATGTCGTCTATTACGGCCTTCATAGAAGCAACAGGAGATTGTTGCATCCATCTTGAACCCTCAGAACTACAGTGCTATGATGTCACTCACTTCCACAGGCCTTGCAGAGTGTAAACAACAACAACCCAGCTTTGTTGTGTATGTAACCAAAGGGATTTGTGATGTCACCTAGAACCTTCACAGCAGCGACAGCTTTATGAGGAGCATCAGCACTGCTCTGCCTGAGCAGAACCATCACCGCCATAGGTTGTCAAATAACCCGGATTTAACCCACACAGGTAAGTCCAATGGGGTGCAGGCATGTCCTCTATGCTTACAGCTTCCCGTGGGTGTTGGTTTGATACCGTTTGGGGACAGCCAAGGAGGCATCTGCAGGCAACAAAGGTAGGTGTGTGCTTGTGTGTGTGTTTCCTATGCAGATCCTAAGCCCAGTGTCACATGCAAGTAGGAGGAGTAAGAAGGGTTCCTGGCAAATCCGGGTTATGGATTGCATTTAAAAAGGCCCCGTGGGAGTGCAATGGGCCCCTGTCTTGCTGCTTAGCAATAATGGTATGGGTTTAGGTTCTGCTGTGTGTACTGGTGGTTGACTGCCCCCCAGCCCAGAGTGTGCATGGAAAATTGTCTGGCAGCCTCCCTGACAGCAAGCAGTGATAGTGCCCATGAAGGGGACCTTGTTGGGCCCGCCCCTTTCACGGTTATCGCTTCTCGGCCTTTTGGCTAAGATCAAGTGTAGTATCTGTTCTTATCAGTTTAATATCTGATACGTCCCCTATCTGGGGACCATATATTAAATGGATTTTTGAGAACGGGGGCCGATTTCGAAGCTTGCTTCCGTCGCCCTATGCATTGACCCGATATGGCAGTATCTTCGGGTACAGTGCACCACCCCCTTACAGGGTTAAAAAGAAAGATTCCTACTTTCATTGCTACCTGCTTGCTGGCTAGCCAGCTAGCCAGCCCTGTGGGCCTTGCTGCTGCTGCAGCCAATAAACAAAAGGTGGTGCTGCTGCTGCTTCTGCTGCTTCTGCTTCTGCTTGTGTCTGGCCCCTGTTGGAGCGTCCAGGCACAGGACTTCTGCTGCTGCTGACTAAATGGCCTCCTTAATTGGATCATTTGAGTAGCCAGCACACCTGTGCAGGTAGGGCATGACATGATAGGCAGCTGCCTTGATAGCGGGTGGGTGCTGAATGTTCCTAATTGACAAAATAAGATTAATGCTTATGAAGAAATATAAAATCTCATCCCTTCCCCAATATCGCGCCACACCCCTACCCCTTAATTCCCTGGTTGAACGTGATGGACATATGTCTTTTTTCGACCGTACTAACTATGTAACTATGTAACATAACATGGGGGGGGGGGGGGTCTCCTGGCTGTTCACACAGGTGTGTCATTGCTGTACATTGACCATGCATTGCTTCTGTGGTATTGCAAAGGCAAAGACAAATGCTTCCAGCCATCCATTGCACTAATGGATTGGTCATCAGCTGGCTGTCTATGTCCCGCATCAATATAGACCAAAGTACAGAGGGTTAGGCTATGCTATTGTGCACCTACCTGATGCATCAGAAGGTGCGAGGCCCTTGCTAAATTCTGTGCACAGACTTTGAGATCTATGCTTTAGACTGTATCTAAACCTGCTCCAACATGGACTGACATTCTGGCCTACTTTCAGCCGATGCGACTTGTCTGTCGCTGAACAGTCGCTTTTTATGTATTCAGCACCTATGTATAATGTTGTAAAAATGCTCTAGAAGCTAAAGTCGCAGAAATGTCACACATATTTGGCCTGCAACTTTCTGTGCGACAAATTCAGACAGGAAAAATCAGTATAAATCCTTAGAAAATTATCCCCCAGTGTCTCCATCTGCTGGCGGTATTGAATAAGCATTGCTGCACTGATGGGGTATGCATTAGACGAAAAAAAAGAAGAAAAAGAAGAATAATACGCCCAGAAAAGAGGCGAAAAGGAGAAAAACGTAAAAAAACGTGAAAAAAAAGTAAGAGGAAGAGAAGGGAAAAAAAGGTGGAAATGGGTTTAAAAGTGATTTCGGCGGAGAAATATATATATATATATATATATATATATATATATATGCGCACACACACACATAGATATAAACGTATTCTCCGTTGAGATATTGCAGCCGCTGCTGTGTCCAGGCCCAGGAGCCTTAGCACTGTGCTGTGATGTCACTCAATACCACTGACATCACTAGGTGTAAACAACATCTCTCCTTTGCTGTGTATGTGACTATGGAGCTGTTTGGTGATGTCGTCTATTACGGCCTTCATAGAAGCAACAGGAGATTGTTGCATCCATCTTGAACCCTCAGAACTACAGTGCTGTGATGTCACTCACTTCCACAGGCCTTGCAGAGTGTAAACAACAACAACCCAGCTTTGTTGTGTATGTAACCAAAGGGATTTGTGATGTCACCTAGAACCTTCACAGCAGCGACAGCTTTATGAGGAGCATCAGCACTGCTCTGCCTGAGCAGAACCATCACCGCCATAGGTTGTCAAATAACCCGGATTTAACCCACACAGGTAAGTCCAATGGGGTGCAGGCATGTCCTCTATGCTTACAGCTTCCCGTGGGTGTTGGTTTGATACCGTTTGGGGACAGCCAAGGAGGCATCTGCAGGCAACAAAGGTAGGTGTGTGCTTGTGTGTGTGTTTCCTATGCAGATCCTAAGCCCAGTGTCACATGCAAGTAGGAGGAGTAAGAAGGGTTCCTGGCAAATCCGGGTTATGGATTGCATTTAAAAAGGCCCCGTGGGAGTGCAATGGGCCCCTGTCTTGCTGCTTAGCAATAATGGTATGGGTTTAGGTTCTGCTGTGTGTACTGGTGGTTGACTGCCCCCCAGCCCAGAGTGTGCATGGAAAATTGTCTGGCAGCCTCCCTGACAGCAAGCAGTGATAGTGCCCATGAAGGGGACCTTGTTGGGCCCGCCCCTTTCACGGTTATCGCTTCTCGGCCTTTTGGCTAAGATCAAGTGTAGTATCTGTTCTTATCAGTTTAATATCTGATACGTCCCCTATCTGGGGACCATATATTAAATGGATTTTTGAGAACGGGGGCCGATTTCGAAGCTTGCTTCCGTCGCCCTATGCATTGACCCGATATGGCAGTATCTTCGGGTACAGTGCACCACCCCCTTACAGGGTTAAAAAGAAAGATTCCTACTTTCATTGCTACCTGCTTGCTGGCTAGCCAGCTAGCCAGCCCTGTGGGCCTTGCTGCTGCTGCAGCCAATAAACAAAAGGTGGTGCTGCTGCTGCTTCTGCTGCTTCTGCTTCTGCTTGTGTCTGGCCCCTGTTGGAGCATCCAGGCACAGGACTTCTGCTGCTGCTGACTAAATGGCCTCCTTAATTGGATCATTTGAGTAGCCAGCACACCTGTGCAGGTAGGGCATGACATGATAGGCAGCTGCCTTGATAGCGGGTGGGTGCTGAATGTTCCTAATTGACAAAATAAGATTAATGCTTATGAAGAAATATAAAATCTCATCCCTTCCCCAATATCGCGCCACACCCCTACCCCTTAATTCCCTGGTTGAACGTGATGGACATATGTCTTTTTTCGACCGTACTAACTATGTAACTATGTAACATAACATGGGGGGGGGGGGGTCTCCTGGCTGTTCACACAGGTGTGTCATTGCTGTACATTGACCATGCATTGCTTCTGTGGTATTGCAAAGGCAAAGACAAATGCTTCCAGCCATCCATTGCACTAATGGATTGGTCATCAGCTGGCTGTCTATGTCCCGCATCAATATAGACCAAAGTACAGAGGGTTAGGCTATGCTATTGTGCACCTACCTGATGCATCAGAAGGTGCGAGGCCCTTGCTAAATTCTGTGCACAGACTTTGAGATCTATGCTTTAGACTGTATCTAAACCTGCTCCAACATGGACTGACATTCTGGCCTACTTTCAGCCGATGCGACTTGTCTGTCGCTGAACAGTCGCTTTTTATGTATTCAGCACCTATGTATAATGTTGTAAAAATGCTCTAGAAGCTAAAGTCGCAGAAATGTCACACATATTTGGCCTGCAACTTTCTGTGCGACAAATTCAGACAGGAAAAATCAGTATAAATCCTTAGAAAATTATCCCCCAGTGTCTCCATCTGCTGGCGGTATTGAATAAGCATTGCTGCACTGATGGGGTATGCATTAGACGAAAAAAAAGAAGAAAAAGAAGAATAATACGCCCAGAAAAGAGGCGAAAAGGAGAAAAACGTAAAAAAACGTGAAAAAAAAGTAAGAGGAAGAGAAGGGAAAAAAAGGTGGAAATGGGTTTAAAAGTGATTTCGGCGGAGAAATATATATATATATATATATATATATATATATATATATATGCGCACACACACACATAGATATAAACGTATTCTCCGTTGAGATATTGCAGCCGCTGCTGTGTCCAGGCCCAGGAGCCTTAGCACTGTGCTGTGATGTCACTCAATACCACTGACATCACTAGGTGTAAACAACATCTCTCCTTTGCTGTGTATGTGACTATGGAGCTGTTTGGTGATGTCGTCTATTACGGCCTTCATAGAAGCAACAGGAGATTGTTGCATCCATCTTGAACCCTCAGAACTACAGTGCTATGATGTCACTCACTTCCACAGGCCTTGCAGAGTGTAAACAACAACAACCCAGCTTTGTTGTGTATGTAACCAAAGGGATTTGTGATGTCACCTAGAACCTTCACAGCAGCGACAGCTTTATGAGGAGCATCAGCACTGCTCTGCCTGAGCAGAACCATCACCGCCATAGGTTGTCAAATAACCCGGATTTAACCCACACAGGTAAGTCCAATGGGGTGCAGGCATGTCCTCTATGCTTACAGCTTCCCGTGGGTGTTGGTTTGATACCGTTTGGGGACAGCCAAGGAGGCATCTGCAGGCAACAAAGGTAGGTGTGTGCTTGTGTGTGTGTTTCCTATGCAGATCCTAAGCCCAGTGTCACATGCAAGTAGGAGGAGTAAGAAGGGTTCCTGGCAAATCCGGGTTATGGATTGCATTTAAAAAGGCCCCGTGGGAGTGCAATGGGCCCCTGTCTTGCTGCTTAGCAATAATGGTATGGGTTTAGGTTCTGCTGTGTGTACTGGTGGTTGACTGCCCCCCAGCCCAGAGTGTGCATGGAAAATTGTCTGGCAGCCTCCCTGACAGCAAGCAGTGATAGTGCCCATGAAGGGGACCTTGTTGGGCCCGCCCCTTTCACGGTTATCGCTTCTCGGCCTTTTGGCTAAGATCAAGTGTAGTATCTGTTCTTATCAGTTTAATATCTGATACGTCCCCTATCTGGGGACCATATATTAAATGGATTTTTGAGAACGGGGGCCGATTTCGAAGCTTGCTTCCGTCGCCCTATGCATTGACCCGATATGGCAGTATCTTCGGGTACAGTGCACCACCCCCTTACAGGGTTAAAAAGAAAGATTCCTACTTTCATTGCTACCTGCTTGCTGGCTAGCCAGCTAGCCAGCCCTGTGGGCCTTGCTGCTGCTGCAGCCAATAAACAAAAGGTGGTGCTGCTGCTGCTTCTGCTGCTTCTGCTTCTGCTTGTGTCTGGCCCCTGTTGGAGCGTCCAGGCACAGGACTTCTGCTGCTGCTGACTAAATGGCCTCCTTAATTGGATCATTTGAGTAGCCAGCACACCTGTGCAGGTAGGGCATGACATGATAGGCAGCTGCCTTGATAGCGGGTGGGTGCTGAATGTTCCTAATTGACAAAATAAGATTAATGCTTATGAAGAAATATAAAATCTCATCCCTTCCCCAATATCGCGCCACACCCCTACCCCTTAATTCCCTGGTTGAACGTGATGGACATATGTCTTTTTTCGACCGTACTAACTATGTAACTATGTAACATAACATGGGGGGGGGGGGGTCTCCTGGCTGTTCACACAGGTGTGTCATTGCTGTACATTGACCATGCATTGCTTCTGTGGTATTGCAAAGGCAAAGACAAATGCTTCCAGCCATCCATTGCACTAATGGATTGGTCATCAGCTGGCTGTCTATGTCCCGCATCAATATAGACCAAAGTACAGAGGGTTAGGCTATGCTATTGTGCACCTACCTGATGCATCAGAAGGTGCGAGGCCCTTGCTAAATTCTGTGCACAGACTTTGAGATCTATGCTTTAGACTGTATCTAAACCTGCTCCAACATGGACTGACATTCTGGCCTACTTTCAGCCGATGCGACTTGTCTGTCGCTGAACAGTCGCTTTTTATGTATTCAGCACCTATGTATAATGTTGTAAAAATGCTCTAGAAGCTAAAGTCGCAGAAATGTCACACATATTTGGCCTGCAACTTTCTGTGCGACAAATTCAGACAGGAAAAATCAGTATAAATCCTTAGAAAATTATCCCCCAGTGTCTCCATCTGCTGGCGGTATTGAATAAGCATTGCTGCACTGATGGGGTATGCATTAGACGAAAAAAAAGAAGAAAAAGAAGAATAATACGCCCAGAAAAGAGGCGAAAAGGAGAAAAACGTAAAAAAACGTGAAAAAAAAGTAAGAGGAAGAGAAGGGAAAAAAAGGTGGAAATGGGTTTAAAAGTGATTTCGGCGGAGAAATATATATATATATATATATATATATATATATATATATATATATATGCGCACACACACACATAGATATAAACGTATTCTCCGTTGAGATATTGCAGCCGCTGCTGTGTCCAGGCCCAGGAGCCTTAGCACTGTGCTGTGATGTCACTCAATACCACTGACATCACTAGGTGTAAACAACATCTCTCCTTTGCTGTGTATGTGACTATGGAGCTGTTTGGTGATGTCGTCTATTACGGCCTTCATAGAAGCAACAGGAGATTGTTGCATCCATCTTGAACCCTCAGAACTACAGTGCTATGATGTCACTCACTTCCACAGGCCTTGCAGAGTGTAAACAACAACAACCCAGCTTTGTTGTGTATGTAACCAAAGGGATTTGTGATGTCACCTAGAACCTTCACAGCAGCGACAGCTTTATGAGGAGCATCAGCACTGCTCTGCCTGAGCAGAACCATCACCGCCATAGGTTGTCAAATAACCCGGATTTAACCCACACAGGTAAGTCCAATGGGGTGCAGGCATGTCCTCTATGCTTACAGCTTCCCGTGGGTGTTGGTTTGATACCGTTTGGGGACAGCCAAGGAGGCATCTGCAGGCAACAAAGGTAGGTGTGTGCTTGTGTGTGTGTTTCCTATGCAGATCCTAAGCCCAGTGTCACATGCAAGTAGGAGGAGTAAGAAGGGTTCCTGGCAAATCCGGGTTATGGATTGCATTTAAAAAGGCCCCGTGGGAGTGCAATGGGCCCCTGTCTTGCTGCTTAGCAATAATGGTATGGGTTTAGGTTCTGCTGTGTGTACTGGTGGTTGACTGCCCCCCAGCCCAGAGTGTGCATGGAAAATTGTCTGGCAGCCTCCCTGACAGCAAGCAGTGATAGTGCCCATGAAGGGGACCTTGTTGGGCCCGCCCCTTTCACGGTTATCGCTTCTCGGCCTTTTGGCTAAGATCAAGTGTAGTATCTGTTCTTATCAGTTTAATATCTGATACGTCCCCTATCTGGGGACCATATATTAAATGGATTTTTGAGAACGGGGGCCGATTTCGAAGCTTGCTTCCGTCGCCCTATGCATTGACCCGATATGGCAGTATCTTCGGGTACAGTGCACCACCCCCTTACAGGGTTAAAAAGAAAGATTCCTACTTTCATTGCTACCTGCTTGCTGGCTAGCCAGCTAGCCAGCCCTGTGGGCCTTGCTGCTGCTGCAGCCAATAAACAAAAGGTGGTGCTGCTGCTGCTTCTGCTGCTTCTGCTTCTGCTTGTGTCTGGCCCCTGTTGGAGCGTCCAGGCACAGGACTTCTGCTGCTGCTGACTAAATGGCCTCCTTAATTGGATCATTTGAGTAGCCAGCACACCTGTGCAGGTAGGGCATGACATGATAGGCAGCTGCCTTGATAGCGGGTGGGTGCTGAATGTTCCTAATTGACAAAATAAGATTAATGCTTATGAAGAAATATAAAATCTCATCCCTTCCCCAATATCGCGCCACACCCCTACCCCTTAATTCCCTGGTTGAACGTGATGGACATATGTCTTTTTTCGACCGTACTAACTATGTAACTATGTAACATAACATGGGGGGGGGGGGGGGGGTCTCCTGGCTGTTCACACAGGTGTGTCATTGCTGTACATTGACCATGCATTGCTTCTGTGGTATTGCAAAGGCAAAGACAAATGCTTCCAGCCATCCATTGCACTAATGGATTGGTCATCAGCTGGCTGTCTATGTCCCGCATCAATATAGACCAAAGTACAGAGGGTTAGGCTATGCTATTGTGCACCTACCTGATGCATCAGAAGGTGCGAGGCCCTTGCTAAATTCTGTGCACAGACTTTGAGATCTATGCTTTAGACTGTATCTAAACCTGCTCCAACATGGACTGACATTCTGGCCTACTTTCAGCCGATGCGACTTGTCTGTCGCTGAACAGTCGCTTTTTATGTATTCAGCACCTATGTATAATGTTGTAAAAATGCTCTAGAAGCTAAAGTCGCAGAAATGTCACACATATTTGGCCTGCAACTTTCTGTGCGACAAATTCAGACAGGAAAAATCAGTATAAATCCTTAGAAAATTATCCCCCAGTGTCTCCATCTGCTGGCGGTATTGAATAAGCATTGCTGCACTGATGGGGTATGCATTAGACGAAAAAAAAGAAGAAAAAGAAGAATAATACGCCCAGAAAAGAGGCGAAAAGGAGAAAAACGTAAAAAAACGTGAAAAAAAAGTAAGAGGAAGAGAAGGGAAAAAAAGGTGGAAATGGGTTTAAAAGTGATTTCGGCGGAGAAATATATATATATATATATATATATATATATATATATATATATATATATATATGCGCACACACACACATAGATATAAACGTATTCTCCGTTGAGATATTGCAGCCGCTGCTGTGTCCAGGCCCAGGAGCCTTAGCACTGTGCTGTGATGTCACTCAATACCACTGACATCACTAGGTGTAAACAGCATCTCTCCTTTGCTGTGTATGTGACTATGGAGCTGTTTGGTGATGTCGTCTATTACGGCCTTCATAGAAGCAACAGGAGATTGTTGCATCCATCTTGAACCCTCAGAACTACAGTGCTATGATGTCACTCACTTCCACAGGCCTTGCAGAGTGTAAACAACAACAACCCAGCTTTGTTGTGTATGTAACCAAAGGGATTTGTGATGTCACCTAGAACCTTCACAGCAGCGACAGCTTTATGAGGAGCATCAGCACTGCTCTGCCTGAGCAGAACCATCACCGCCATAGGTTGTCAAATAACCCGGATTTAACCCACACAGGTAAGTCCAATGGGGTGCAGGCATGTCCTCTATGCTTACAGCTTCCCGTGGGTGTTGGTTTGATACCGTTTGGGGACAGCCAAGGAGGCATCTGCAGGCAACAAAGGTAGGTGTGTGCTTGTGTGTGTGTTTCCTATGCAGATCCTAAGCCCAGTGTCACATGCAAGTAGGAGGAGTAAGAAGGGTTCCTGGCAAATCCGGGTTATGGATTGCATTTAAAAAGGCCCCGTGGGAGTGCAATGGGCCCCTGTCTTGCTGCTTAGCAATAATGGTATGGGTTTAGGTTCTGCTGTGTGTACTGGTGGTTGACTGCCCCCCAGCCCAGAGTGTGCATGGAAAATTGTCTGGCAGCCTCCCTGACAGCAAGCAGTGATAGTGCCCATGAAGGGGACCTTGTTGGGCCCGCCCCTTTCACGGTTATCGCTTCTCGGCCTTTTGGCTAAGATCAAGTGTAGTATCTGTTCTTATCAGTTTAATATCTGATACGTCCCCTATCTGGGGACCATATATTAAATGGATTTTTGAGAACGGGGGCCGATTTCGAAGCTTGCTTCCGTCGCCCTATGCATTGACCCGATATGGCAGTATCTTCGGGTACAGTGCACCACCCCCTTACAGGGTTAAAAAGAAAGATTCCTACTTTCATTGCTACCTGCTTGCTGGCTAGCCAGCTAGCCAGCCCTGTGGGCCTTGCTGCTGCTGCAGCCAATAAACAAAAGGTGGTGCTGCTGCTGCTTCTGCTGCTTCTGCTTCTGCTTGTGTCTGGCCCCTGTTGGAGCGTCCAGGCACAGGACTTCTGCTGCTGCTGACTAAATGGCCTCCTTAATTGGATCATTTGAGTAGCCAGCACACCTGTGCAGGTAGGGCATGACATGATAGGCAGCTGCCTTGATAGCGGGTGGGTGCTGAATGTTCCTAATTGACAAAATAAGATTAATGCTTATGAAGAAATATAAAATCTCATCCCTTCCCCAATATCGCGCCACACCCCTACCCCTTAATTCCCTGGTTGAACGTGATGGACATATGTCTTTTTTCGACCGTACTAACTATGTAACTATGTAACATAACATGGGGGGGGGGGGGGGGGGTCTCCTGGCTGTTCACACAGGTGTGTCATTGCTGTACATTGACCATGCATTGCTTCTGTGGTATTGCAAAGGCAAAGACAAATGCTTCCAGCCATCCATTGCACTAATGGATTGGTCATCAGCTGGCTGTCTATGTCCCGCATCAATATAGACCAAAGTACAGAGGGTTAGGCTATGCTATTGTGCACCTACCTGATGCATCAGAAGGTGCGAGGCCCTTGCTAAATTCTGTGCACAGACTTTGAGATCTATGCTTTAGACTGTATCTAAACCTGCTCCAACATGGACTGACATTCTGGCCTACTTTCAGCCGATGCGACTTGTCTGTCGCTGAACAGTCGCTTTTTATGTATTCAGCACCTATGTATAATGTTGTAAAAATGCTCTAGAAGCTAAAGTCGCAGAAATGTCACACATATTTGGCCTGCAACTTTCTGTGCGACAAATTCAGACAGGAAAAATCAGTATAAATCCTTAGAAAATTATCCCCCAGTGTCTCCATCTGCTGGCGGTATTGAATAAGCATTGCTGCACTGATGGGGTATGCATTAGACGAAAAAAAAGAAGAAAAAGAAGAATAATACGCCCAGAAAAGAGGCGAAAAGGAGAAAAACGTAAAAAAACGTGAAAAAAAAGTAAGAGGAAGAGAAGGGAAAAAAAGGTGGAAATGGGTTTAAAAGTGATTTCGGCGGAGAAATATATATATATATATATATATATATATATATATATATATATATGCGCACACACACACATAGATATAAACGTATTCTCCGTTGAGATATTGCAGCCGCTGCTGTGTCCAGGCCCAGGAGCCTTAGCACTGTGCTGTGTGATGTCACTCAATACCACTGACATCACTAGGTGTAAACAACATCTCTCCTTTGCTGTGTATGTGACTATGGAGCTGTTTGGTGATGTCGTCTATTACGGCCTTCATAGAAGCAACAGGAGATTGTTGCATCCATCTTGAACCCTCAGAACTACAGTGCTATGATGTCACTCACTTCCACAGGCCTTGCAGAGTGTAAACAACAACAACCCAGCTTTGTTGTGTATGTAACCAAAGGGATTTGTGATGTCACCTAGAACCTTCACAGCAGCGACAGCTTTATGAGGAGCATCAGCACTGCTCTGCCTGAGCAGAACCATCACCGCCATAGGTTGTCAAATAACCCGGATTTAACCCACACAGGTAAGTCCAATGGGGTGCAGGCATGTCCTCTATGCTTACAGCTTCCCGTGGGTGTTGGTTTGATACCGTTTGGGGACAGCCAAGGAGGCATCTGCAGGCAACAAAGGTAGGTGTGTGCTTGTGTGTGTGTTTCCTATGCAGATCCTAAGCCCAGTGTCACATGCAAGTAGGAGGAGTAAGAAGGGTTCCTGGCAAATCCGGGTTATGGATTGCATTTAAAAAGGCCCCGTGGGAGTGCAATGGGCCCCTGTCTTGCTGCTTAGCAATAATGGTATGGGTTTAGGTTCTGCTGTGTGTACTGGTGGTTGACTGCCCCCCAGCCCAGAGTGTGCATGGAAAATTGTCTGGCAGCCTCCCTGACAGCAAGCAGTGATAGTGCCCATGAAGGGGACCTTGTTGGGCCCGCCCCTTTCACGGTTATCGCTTCTCGGCCTTTTGGCTAAGATCAAGTGTAGTATCTGTTCTTATCAGTTTAATATCTGATACGTCCCCTATCTGGGGACCATATATTAAATGGATTTTTGAGAACGGGGGCCGATTTCGAAGCTTGCTTCCGTCGCCCTATGCATTGACCCGATATGGCAGTATCTTCGGGTACAGTGCACCACCCCCTTACAGGGTTAAAAAGAAAGATTCCTACTTTCATTGCTACCTGCTTGCTGGCTAGCCAGCTAGCCAGCCCTGTGGGCCTTGCTGCTGCTGCAGCCAATAAACAAAAGGTGGTGCTGCTGCTGCTTCTGCTGCTTCTGCTTCTGCTTGTGTCTGGCCCCTGTTGGAGCGTCCAGGCACAGGACTTCTGCTGCTGCTGACTAAATGGCCTCCTTAATTGGATCATTTGAGTAGCCAGCACACCTGTGCAGGTAGGGCATGACATGATAGGCAGCTGCCTTGATAGCGGGTGGGTGCTGAATGTTCCTAATTGACAAAATAAGATTAATGCTTATGAAGAAATATAAAATCTCATCCCTTCCCCAATATCGCGCCACACCCCTACCCCTTAATTCCCTGGTTGAACGTGATGGACATATGTCTTTTTTCGACCGTACTAACTATGTAACTATGTAACATAACATGGGGGGGGGGGGGGTCTCCTGGCTGTTCACACAGGTGTGTCATTGCTGTACATTGACCATGCATTGCTTCTGTGGTATTGCAAAGGCAAAGACAAATGCTTCCAGCCATCCATTGCACTAATGGATTGGTCATCAGCTGGCTGTCTATGTCCCGCATCAATATAGACCAAAGTACAGAGGGTTAGGCTATGCTATTGTGCACCTACCTGATGCATCAGAAGGTGCGAGGCCCTTGCTAAATTCTGTGCACAGACTTTGAGATCTATGCTTTAGACTGTATCTAAACCTGCTCCAACATGGACTGACATTCTGGCCTACTTTCAGCCGATGCGACTTGTCTGTCGCTGAACAGTCGCTTTTTATGTATTCAGCACCTATGTATAATGTTGTAAAAATGCTCTAGAAGCTAAAGTCGCAGAAATGTCACACATATTTGGCCTGCAACTTTCTGTGCGACAAATTCAGACAGGAAAAATCAGTATAAATCCTTAGAAAATTATCCCCCAGTGTCTCCATCTGCTGGCGGTATTGAATAAGCATTGCTGCACTGATGGGGTATGCATTAGACGAAAAAAAAGAAGAAAAAGAAGAATAATACGCCCAGAAAAGAGGCGAAAAGGAGAAAAACGTAAAAAAACGTGAAAAAAAAGTAAGAGGAAGAGAAGGGAAAAAAAGGTGGAAATGGGTTTAAAAGTGATTTCGGCGGAGAATATATATATATATATATATATATATATATATATATATATATATGCGCACACACACACATAGATATAAACGTATTCTCCGTTGAGATATTGCAGCCGCTGCTGTGTCCAGGCCCAGGAGCCTTAGCACTGTGCTGTGATGTCACTCAATACCACTGACATCACTAGGTGTAAACAACATCTCTCCTTTGCTGTGTATGTGACTATGGAGCTGTTTGGTGATGTCGTCTATTACGGCCTTCATAGAAGCAACAGGAGATTGTTGCATCCATCTTGAACCCTCAGAACTACAGTGCTATGATGTCACTCACTTCCACAGGCCTTGCAGAGTGTAAACAACAACAACCCAGCTTTGTTGTGTATGTAACCAAAGGGATTTGTGATGTCACCTAGAACCTTCACAGCAGCGACAGCTTTATGAGGAGCATCAGCACTGCTCTGCCTGAGCAGAACCATCACCGCCATAGGTTGTCAAATAACCCGGATTTAACCCACACAGGTAAGTCCAATGGGGTGCAGGCATGTCCTCTATGCTTACAGCTTCCCGTGGGTGTTGGTTTGATACCGTTTGGGGACAGCCAAGGAGGCATCTGCAGGCAACAAAGGTAGGTGTGTGCTTGTGTGTGTGTTTCCTATGCAGATCCTAAGCCCAGTGTCACATGCAAGTAGGAGGAGTAAGAAGGGTTCCTGGCAAATCCGGGTTATGGATTGCATTTAAAAAGGCCCCGTGGGAGTGCAATGGGCCCCTG
Source organism: Hyla sarda (assembly GCF_029499605.1). Lineage (NCBI taxonomy): Eukaryota > Metazoa > Chordata > Amphibia > Anura > Hylidae > Hyla > Hyla sarda. The sequence goes on from NW_026610993.1 coordinate 79,903, forward strand.
TCTTGCTGCTTAGCAATAATGGTATGGGTTTAGGTTCTGCTGTGTGTACTGGTGGTTGACTGCCCCCCAGCCCAGAGTGTGCATGGAAAATTGTCTGGCAGCCTCCCTGACAGCAAGCAGTGATAGTGCCCATGAAGGGGACCTTGTTGGGCCCGCCCCTTTCACGGTTATCGCTTCTCGGCCTTTTGGCTAAGATCAAGTGTAGTATCTGTTCTTATCAGTTTAATATCTGATACGTCCCCTATCTGGGGACCATATATTAAATGGATTTTTGAGAACGGGGGCCGATTTCGAAGCTTGCTTCCGTCGCCCTATGCATTGACCCGATATGGCAGTATCTTCGGGTACAGTGCACCACCCCCTTACAGGGTTAAAAAGAAAGATTCCTACTTTCATTGCTACCTGCTTGCTGGCTAGCCAGCTAGCCAGCCCTGTGGGCCTTGCTGCTGCTGCAGCAGCCAATAAACAAAAGGTGGTGCTGCTGCTGCTTCTGCTGCTTCTGCTTCTGCTTGTGTCTGGCCCCTGTTGGAGCGTCCAGGCACAGGACTTCTGCTGCTGCTGACTAAATGGCCTCCTTAATTGGATCATTTGAGTAGCCAGCACACCTGTGCAGGTAGGGCATGACATGATAGGCAGCTGCCTTGATAGCGGGTGGGTGCTGAATGTTCCTAATTGACAAAATAAGATTAATGCTTATGAAGAAATATAAAATCTCATCCCTTCCCCAATATCGCGCCACACCCCTACCCCTTAATTCCCTGGTTGAACGTGATGGACATATGTCTTTTTTCGACCGTACTAACTATGTAACTATGTAACATAACATGGGGGGGGGGGGGTCTCCTGGCTGTTCACACAGGTGTGTCATTGCTGTACATTGACCATGCATTGCTTCTGTGGTATTGCAAAGGCAAAGACAAATGCTTCCAGCCATCCATTGCACTAATGGATTGGTCATCAGCTGGCTGTCTATGTCCCGCATCAATATAGACCAAAGTACAGAGGGTTAGGCTATGCTATTGTGCACCTACCTGATGCATCAGAAGGTGCGAGGCCCTTGCTAAATTCTGTGCACAGACTTTGAGATCTATGCTTTAGACTGTATCTAAACCTGCTCCAACATGGACTGACATTCTGGCCTACTTTCAGCCGATGCGACTTGTCTGTCGCTGAACAGTCGCTTTTTATGTATTCAGCACCTATGTATAATGTTGTAAAAATGCTCTAGAAGCTAAAGTCGCAGAAATGTCACACATATTTGGCCTGCAACTTTCTGTGCGACAAATTCAGACAGGAAAAATCAGTATAAATCCTTAGAAAATTATCCCCCAGTGTCTCCATCTGCTGGCGGTATTGAATAAGCATTGCTGCACTGATGGGGTATGCATTAGACGAAAAAAAAGAAGAAAAAGAAGAATAATACGCCCAGAAAAGAGGCGAAAAGGAGAAAAACGTAAAAAAACGTGAAAAAAAAGTAAGAGGAAGAGAAGGGAAAAAAAGGTGGAAATGGGTTTAAAAGTGATTTCGGCGGAGAAATATATATATATATATATATATATATATATATATATATATATATATATGCGCACACACACACATAGATATAAACGTATTCTCCGTTGAGATATTGCAGCCGCTGCTGTGTCCAGGCCCAGGAGCCTTAGCACTGTGCTGTGATGTCACTCAATACCACTGACATCACTAGGTGTAAACAACATCTCTCCTTTGCTGTGTATGTGACTATGGAGCTGTTTGGTGATGTCGTCTATTACGGCCTTCATAGAAGCAACAGGAGATTGTTGCATCCATCTTGAACCCTCAGAACTACAGTGCTATGATGTCACTCACTTCCACAGGCCTTGCAGAGTGTAAACAACAACAACCCAGCTTTGTTGTGTATGTAACCAAAGGGATTTGTGATGTCACCTAGAACCTTCACAGCAGCGACAGCTTTATGAGGAGCATCAGCACTGCTCTGCCTGAGCAGAACCATCACCGCCATAGGTTGTCAAATAACCCGGATTTAACCCACACAGGTAAGTCCAATGGGGTGCAGGCATGTCCTCTATGCTTACAGCTTCCCGTGGGTGTTGGTTTGATACCGTTTGGGGACAGCCAAGGAGGCATCTGCAGGCAACAAAGGTAGGTGTGTGCTTGTGTGTGTGTTTCCTATGCAGATCCTAAGCCCAGTGTCACATGCAAGTAGGAGGAGTAAGAAGGGTTCCTGGCAAATCCGGGTTATGGATTGCATTTAAAAAGGCCCCGTGGGAGTGCAATAGGCCCCTGTCTTGCTGCTTAGCAATAATGGTATGGGTTTAGGTTCTGCTGTGTGTACTGGTGGTTGACTGCCCCCCAGCCCAGAGTGTGCATGGAAAATTGTCTGGCAGCCTCCCTGACAGCAAGCAGTGATAGTGCCCATGAAGGGGACCTTGTTGGGCCCGCCCCTTTCACGGTTATCGCTTCTCGGCCTTTTGGCTAAGATCAAGTGTAGTATCTGATCTTATCAGTTTAATATCTGATACGTCCCCTATCTGGGGACCATATATTAAATGGATTTTTGAGAACGGGGGCCGATTTCGAAGCTTGCTTCCGTCGCCCTATGCATTGACCCGATATGGCAGTATCTTCGGGTACAGTGCACCACCCCCTTACAGGGTTAAAAAGAAAGATTCCTACTTTCATTGCTACCTGCTTGCTGGCTAGCCAGCTAGCCAGCCCTGTGGGCCTTGCTGCTGCTGCAGCCAATAAACAAAAGGTGGTGCTGCTGCTGCTTCTGCTGCTTCTGCTTCTGCTTGTGTCTGGCCCCTGTTGGAGCGTCCAGGCACAGGACTTCTGCTGCTGCTGACTAAATGGCCTCCTTAATTGGATCATTTGAGTAGCCAGCACACCTGTGCAGGTAGGGCATGACATGATAGGCAGCTGCCTTGATAGCGGGTGGGTGCTGAATGTTCCTAATTGACAAAATAAGATTAATGCTTATGAAGAAATATAAAATCTCATCCCTTCCCCAATATCGCGCCACACCCCTACCCCTTAATTCCCTGGTTGAACGTGATGGACATATGTCTTTTTTCGACCGTACTAACTATGTAACTATGTAACATAACATGGGGGGGGGGGGGGTCTCCTGGCTGTTCACACAGGTGTGTCATTGCTGTACATTGACCATGCATTGCTTCTGTGGTATTGCAAAGGCAAAGACAAATGCTTCCAGCCATCCATTGCACTAATGGATTGGTCATCAGCTGGCTGTCTATGTCCCGCATCAATATAGACCAAAGTACAGAGGGTTAGGCTATGCTATTGTGCACCTACCTGATGCATCAGAAGGTGCGAGGCCCTTGCTAAATTCTGTGCACAGACTTTGAGATCTATGCTTTAGACTGTATCTAAACCTGCTCCAACATGGACTGACATTCTGGCCTACTTTCAGCCGATGCGACTTGTCTGTCGCTGAACAGTCGCTTTTTATGTATTCAGCACCTATGTATAATGTTGTAAAAATGCTCTAGAAGCTAAAGTCGCAGAAATGTCACACATATTTGGCCTGCAACTTTCTGTGCGACAAATTCAGACAGGAAAAATCAGTATAAATCCTTAGAAAATTATCCCCCAGTGTCTCCATCTGCTGGCGGTATTGAATAAGCATTGCTGCACTGATGGGGTATGCATTAGACGAAAAAAAAGAAGAAAAAGAAGAATAATACGCCCAGAAAAGAGGCGAAAAGGAGAAAAACGTAAAAAAACGTGAAAAAAAAGTAAGAGGAAGAGAAGGGAAAAAAAGGTGGAAATGGGTTTAAAAGTGATTTCGGCGGAGAAATATATATATATATATATATATATATATATATATATATATATATATATGCGCACACACACACATAGATATAAACGTATTCTCCGTTGAGATATTGCAGCCGCTGCTGTGTCCAGGCCCAGGAGCCTTAGCACTGTGCTGTGATGTCACTCAATACCACTGACATCACTAGGTGTAAACAACATCTCTCCTTTGCTGTGTATGTGACTATGGAGCTGTTTGGTGATGTCGTCTATTACGGCCTTCATAGAAGCAACAGGAGATTGTTGCATCCATCTTGAACCCTCAGAACTACAGTGCTATGATGTCACTCACTTCCACAGGCCTTGCAGAGTGTAAACAACAACAACCCAGCTTTGTTGTGTATGTAACCAAAGGGATTTGTGATGTCACCTAGAACCTTCACAGCAGCGACAGCTTTATGAGGAGCATCAGCACTGCTCTGCCTGAGCAGAACCATCACCGCCATAGGTTGTCAAATAACCCGGATTTAACCCACACAGGTAAGTCCAATGGGGTGCAGGCATGTCCTCTATGCTTACAGCTTCCCGTGGGTGTTGGTTTGATACCGTTTGGGGACAGCCAAGGAGGCATCTGCAGGCAACAAAGGTAGGTGTGTGCTTGTGTGTGTGTTTCCTATGCAGATCCTAAGCCCAGTGTCACATGCAAGTAGGAGGAGTAAGAAGGGTTCCTGGCAAATCCGGGTTATGGATTGCATTTAAAAAGGCCCCGTGGGAGTGCAATGGGCCCCTGTCTTGCTGCTTAGCAATAATGGTATGGGTTTAGGTTCTGCTGTGTGTACTGGTGGTTGACTGCCCCCCAGCCCAGAGTGTGCATGGAAAATTGTCTGGCAGCCTCCCTGACAGCAAGCAGTGATAGTGCCCATGAAGGGGACCTTGTTGGGCCCGCCCCTTTCACGGTTATCGCTTCTCGGCCTTTTGGCTAAGATCAAGTGTAGTATCTGTTCTTATCAGTTTAATATCTGATACGTCCCCTATCTGGGGACCATATATTAAATGGATTTTTGAGAACGGGGGCCGATTTCGAAGCTTGCTTCCGTCGCCCTATGCATTGACCCGATATGGCAGTATCTTCGGGTACAGTGCACCACCCCCTTACAGGGTTAAAAAGAAAGATTCCTACTTTCATTGCTACCTGCTTGCTGGCTAGCCAGCTAGCCAGCCCTGTGGGCCTTGCTGCTGCTGCAGCCAATAAACAAAAGGTGGTGCTGCTGCTGCTTCTTCTGCTTCTGCTTGTGTCTGGCCCCTGTTGGAGCGTCCAGGCACAGGACTTCTGCTGCTGCTGACTAAATGGCCTCCTTAATTGGATCATTTGAGTAGCCAGCACACCTGTGCAGGTAGGGCATGACATGATAGGCAGCTGCTTTGATAGCGGGTGGGTGCTGAATGTTCCTAATTGACAAAATAAGATTAATGCTTATGAAGAAATATAAAATCTCATCCCTTCCCCAATATCGCGCCACACCCCTACCCCTTAATTCCCTGGTTGAACGTGATGGACATATGTCTTTTTTCGACCGTACTAACTATGTAACTATGTAACATAACATGGGGGGGGGGGGGTCTCCTGGCTGTTCACACAGGTGTGTCATTGCTGTACATTGACCATGCATTGCTTCTGTGGTATTGCAAAGGCAAAGACAAATGCTTCCAGCCATCCATTGCACTAATGGATTGGTCATCAGCTGGCTGTCTATGTCCCGCATCAATATAGACCAAAGTACAGAGGGTTAGGCTATGCTATTGTGCACCTACCTGATGCATCAGAAGGTGCGAGGCCCTTGCTAAATTCTGTGCACAGACTTTGAGATCTATGCTTTAGACTGTATCTAAACCTGCTCCAACATGGACTGACATTCTGGCCTACTTTCAGCCGATGCGACTTGTCTGTCGCTGAACAGTCGCTTTTTATGTATTCAGCACCTATGTATAATGTTGTAAAAATGCTCTAGAAGCTAAAGTCGCAGAAATGTCACACATATTTGGCCTGCAACTTTCTGTGCGACAAATTCAGACAGGAAAAATCAGTATAAATCCTTAGAAAATTATCCCCCAGTGTCTCCATCTGCTGGCGGTATTGAATAAGCATTGCTGCACTGATGGGGTATGCATTAGACGAAAAAAAAGAAGAAAAAGAAGAATAATACGCCCAGAAAAGAGGCGAAAAGGAGAAAAACGTAAAAAAACGTGAAAAAAAAGTAAGAGGAAGAGAAGGGAAAAAAAGGTGGAAATGGGTTTAAAAGTGATTTCGGTGGAGAATATATATATATATATATATATATATATATATATATATATATATATATATATGCGCACACACACACATAGATATAAACGTATTCTCCGTTGAGATATTGCAGCCGCTGCTGTGTCCAGGCCCAGGAGCCTTAGCACTGTGCTGTGATGTCACTCAATACCACTGACATCACTAGGTGTAAACAACATCTCTCCTTTGCTGTGTATGTGACTATGGAGCTGTTTGGTGATGTCGTCTATTACGGCCTTCATAGAAGCAACAGGAGATTGTTGCATCCATCTTGAACCCTCAGAACTACAGTGCTATGATGTCACTCACTTCCACAGGCCTTGCAGAGTGTAAACAACAACAACCCAGCTTTGTTGTGTATGTAACCAAAGGGATTTGTGATGTCACCTAGAACCTTCACAGCAGCGACAGCTTTATGAGGAGCATCAGCACTGCTCTGCCTGAGCAGAACCATCACCGCCATAGGTTGTCAAATAACCCGGATTTAACCCACACAGGTAAGTCCAATGGGGTGCAGGCATGTCCTCTATGCTTACAGCTTCCCGTGGGTGTTGGTTTGATACCGTTTGGGGACAGCCAAGGAGGCATCTGCAGGCAACAAAGGTAGGTGTGTGCTTGTGTGTGTGTTTCCTATGCAGATCCTAAGCCCAGTGTCACATGCAAGTAGGAGGAGTAAGAAGGGTTCCTGGCAAATCCGGGTTATGGATTGCATTTAAAAAGGCCCCGTGGGAGTGCAATGGGCCCCTGTCTTGCTGCTTAGCAATAATGGTATGGGTTTAGGTTCTGCTGTGTGTACTGGTGGTTGACTGCCCCCCAGCCCAGAGTGTGCATGGAAAATTGTCTGGCAGCCTCCCTGACAGCAAGCAGTGATAGTGCCCATGAAGGGGACCTTGTTGGGCCCGCCCCTTTCACGGTTATCGCTTCTCGGCCTTTTGGCTAAGATCAAGTGTAGTATCTGTTCTTATCAGTTTAATATCTGATACGTCCCCTATCTGGGGACCATATATTAAATGGATTTTTGAGAACGGGGGCCGATTTCGAAGCTTGCTTCCGTCGCCCTATGCATTGACCCGATATGGCAGTATCTTCGGGTACAGTGCACCACCCCCTTACAGGGTTAAAAAGAAAGATTCCTACTTTCATTGCTACCTGCTTGCTGGCTAGCCAGCTAGCCAGCCCTGTGGGCCTTGCTGCTGCTGCAGCCAATAAACAAAAGGTGGTGCTGCTGCTGCTTCTGCTGCTTCTGCTTCTGCTTGTGTCTGGCCCCTGTTGGAGCGTCCAGGCACAGGACTTCTGCTGCTGCTGACTAAATGGCCTCCTTAATTGGATCATTTGAGTAGCCAGCACACCTGTGCAGGTAGGGCATGACATGATAGGCAGCTGCTTTGATAGCGGGTGGGTGCTGAATGTTCCTAATTGACAAAATAAGATTAATGCTTATGAAGAAATATAAAATCTCATCCCTTCCCCAATATCGCGCCACACCCCTACCCCTTAATTCCCTGGTTGAACGTGATGGACATATGTCTTTTTTCGACCGTACTAACTATGTAACTATGTAACATAACATGGGGGGGGGGGGGTCTCCTGGCTGTTCACACAGGTGTGTCATTGCTGTACATTGACCATGCATTGCTTCTGTGGTATTGCAAAGGCAAAGACAAATGCTTCCAGCCATCCATTGCACTAATGGATTGGTCATCAGCTGGCTGTCTATGTCCCGCATCAATATAGACCAAAGTACAGAGGGTTAGGCTATGCTATTGTGCACCTACCTGATGCATCAGAAGGTGCGAGGCCCTTGCTAAATTCTGTGCACAGACTTTGAGATCTATGCTTTAGACTGTATCTAAACCTGCTCCAACATGGACTGACATTCTGGCCTACTTTCAGCCGATGCGACTTGTCTGTCGCTGAACAGTCGCTTTTTATGTATTCAGCACCTATGTATAATGTTGTAAAAATGCTCTAGAAGCTAAAGTCGCAGAAATGTCACACATATTTGGCCTGCAACTTTCTGTGCGACAAATTCAGACAGGAAAAATCAGTATAAATCCTTAGAAAATTATCCCCCAGTGTCTCCATCTGCTGGCGGTATTGAATAAGCATTGCTGCACTGATGGGGTATGCATTAGACGAAAAAAAAGAAGAAAAAGAAGAATAATACGCCCAGAAAAGAGGCGAAAAGGAGAAAAACGTAAAAAAACGTGAAAAAAAAGTAAGAGGAAGAGAAGGGAAAAAAAGGTGGAAATGGGTTTAAAAGTGATTTCGGCGGAGAAATATATATATATATATATATATATATATATATATATGCGCACACACACACATAGATATAAACGTATTCTCCGTTGAGATATTGCAGCCGCTGCTGTGTCCAGGCCCAGGAGCCTTAGCACTGTGCTGTGATGTCACTCAATACCACTGACATCACTAGGTGTAAACAACATCTCTCCTTTGCTGTGTATGTGACTATGGAGCTGTTTGGTGATGTCGTCTATTACGGCCTTCATAGAAGCAACAGGAGATTGTTGCATCCATCTTGAACCCTCAGAACTACAGTGCTATGATGTCACTCACTTCCACAGGCCTTGCAGAGTGTAAACAACAACAACCCAGCTTTGTTGTGTATGTAACCAAAGGGATTTGTGATGTCACCTAGAACCTTCACAGCAGCGACAGCTTTATGAGGAGCATCAGCACTGCTCTGCCTGAGCAGAACCATCACCGCCATAGGTTGTCAAATAACCCGGATTTAACCCACACAGGTAAGTCCAATGGGGTGCAGGCATGTCCTCTATGCTTACAGCTTCCCGTGGGTGTTGGTTTGATACCGTTTGGGGACAGCCAAGGAGGCATCTGCAGGCAACAAAGGTAGGTGTGTGCTTGTGTGTGTGTTTCCTATGCAGATCCTAAGCCCAGTGTCACATGCAAGTAGGAGGAGTAAGAAGGGTTCCTGGCAAATCCGGGTTATGGATTGCATTTAAAAAGGCCCCGTGGGAGTGCAATGGGCCCCTGTCTTGCTGCTTAGCAATAATGGTATGGGTTTAGGTTCTGCTGTGTGTACTGGTGGTTGACTGCCCCCCAGCCCAGAGTGTGCATGGAAAATTGTCTGGCAGCCTCCCTGACAGCAAGCAGTGATAGTGCCCATGAAGGGGACCTTGTTGGGCCCGCCCCTTTCACGGTTATCGCTTCTCGGCCTTTTGGCTAAGATCAAGTGTAGTATCTGTTCTTATCAGTTTAATATCTGATACGTCCCCTATCTGGGGACCATATATTAAATGGATTTTTGAGAACGGGGGCCGATTTCGAAGCTTGCTTCCGTCGCCCTATGCATTGACCCGATATGGCAGTATCTTCGGGTACAGTGCACCACCCCCTTACAGGGTTAAAAAGAAAGATTCCTACTTTCATTGCTACCTGCTTGCTGGCTAGCCAGCTAGCCAGCCCTGTGGGCCTTGCTGCTGCTGCAGCCAATAAACAAAAGGTGGTGCTGCTGCTGCTTCTGCTGCTTCTGCTTCTGCTTGTGTCTGGCCCCTGTTGGAGCGTCCAGGCACAGGACTTCTGCTGCTGCTGACTAAATGGCCTCCTTAATTGGATCATTTGAGTAGCCAGCACACCTGTGCAGGTAGGGCATGACATGATAGGCAGCTGCCTTGATAGCGGGTGGGTGCTGAATGTTCCTAATTGACAAAATAAGATTAATGCTTATGAAGAAATATAAAATCTCATCCCTTCCCCAATATCGCGCCACACCCCTACCCCTTAATTCCCTGGTTGAACGTGATGGACATATGTCTTTTTTCGACCGTACTAACTATGTAACTATGTAACATAACATGGGGGGGGGGGGGGTCTCCTGGCTGTTCACACAGGTGTGTCATTGCTGTACATTGACCATGCATTGCTTCTGTGGTATTGCAAAGGCAAAGACAAATGCTTCCAGCCATCCATTGCACTAATGGATTGGTCATCAGCTGGCTGTCTATGTCCCGCATCAATATAGACCAAAGTACAGAGGGTTAGGCTATGCTATTGTGCACCTACCTGATGCATCAGAAGGTGCGAGGCCCTTGCTAAATTCTGTGCACAGACTTTGAGATCTATGCTTTAGACTGTATCTAAACCTGCTCCAACATGGACTGACATTCTGGCCTACTTTCAGCCGATGCGACTTGTCTGTCGCTGAACAGTCGCTTTTTATGTATTCAGCACCTATGTATAATGTTGTAAAAATGCTCTAGAAGCTAAAGTCGCAGAAATGTCACACATATTTGGCCTGCAACTTTCTGTGCGACAAATTCAGACAGGAAAAATCAGTATAAATCCTTAGAAAATTATCCCCCAGTGTCTCCATCTGCTGGCGGTATTGAATAAGCATTGCTGCACTGATGGGGTATGCATTAGACGAAAAAAAAGAAGAAAAAGAAGAATAATACGCCCAGAAAAGAGGCGAAAAGGAGAAAAACGTAAAAAAACGTGAAAAAAAAGTAAGAGGAAGAGAAGGGAAAAAAAGGTGGAAATGGGTTTAAAAGTGATTTCGGCGGAGAATATATATATATATATATATATATATATATATATATATATATATATATATGCGCACACACACACATAGATATAAACGTATTCTCCGTTGAGATATTGCAGCCGCTGCTGTGTCCAGGCCCAGGAGCCTTAGCACTGTGCTGTGATGTCACTCAATACCACTGACATCACTAGGTGTAAACAACATCTCTCCTTTGCTGTGTATGTGACTATGGAGCTGTTTGGTGATGTCGTCTATTACGGCCTTCATAGAAGCAACAGGAGATTGTTGCATCCATCTTGAACCCTCAGAACTACAGTGCTATGATGTCACTCACTTCCACAGGCCTTGCAGAGTGTAAACAACAACAACCCAGCTTTGTTGTGTATGTAACCAAAGGGATTTGTGATGTCACCTAGAACCTTCACAGCAGCGACAGCTTTATGAGGAGCATCAGCACTGCTCTGCCTGAGCAGAACCATCACCGCCATAGGTTGTCAAATAACCCGGATTTAACCCACACAGGTAAGTCCAATGGGGTGCAGGCATGTCCTCTATGCTTACAGCTTCCCGTGGGTGTTGGTTTGATACCGTTTGGGGACAGCCAAGGAGGCATCTGCAGGCAACAAAGGTAGGTGTGTGCTTGTGTGTGTGTTTCCTATGCAGATCCTAAGCCCAGTGTCACATGCAAGTAGGAGGAGTAAGAAGGGTTCCTGGCAAATCCGGGTTATGGATTGCATTTAAAAAGGCCCCGTGGGAGTGCAATGGGCCCCTGTCTTGCTGCTTAGCAATAATGGTATGGGTTTAGGTTCTGCTGTGTGTACTGGTGGTTGACTGCCCCCCAGCCCAGAGTGTGCATGGAAAATTGTCTGGCAGCCTCCCTGACAGCAAGCAGTGATAGTGCCCATGAAGGGGACCTTGTTGGGCCCGCCCCTTTCACGGTTATCGCTTCTCGGCCTTTTGGCTAAGATCAAGTGTAGTATCTGTTCTTATCAGTTTAATATCTGATACGTCCCCTATCTGGGGACCATATATTAAATGGATTTTTGAGAACGGGGGCCGATTTCGAAGCTTGCTTCCGTCGCCCTATGCATTGACCCGATATGGCAGTATCTTCGGGTACAGTGCACCACCCCCTTACAGGGTTAAAAAGAAAGATTCCTACTTTCATTGCTACCTGCTTGCTGGCTAGCCAGCTAGCCAGCCCTGTGGGCCTTGCTGCTGCTGCAGCCAATAAACAAAAGGTGGTGCTGCTGCTGCTTCTGCTGCTTCTGCTTCTGCTTGTGTCTGGCCCCTGTTGGAGCGTCCAGGCACAGGACTTCTGCTGCTGCTGACTAAATGGCCTCCTTAATTGGATCATTTGAGTAGCCAGCACACCTGTGCAGGTAGGGCATGACATGATAGGCAGCTGCCTTGATAGCGGGTGGGTGCTGAATGTTCCTAATTGACAAAATAAGATTAATGCTTATGAAGAAATATAAAATCTCATCCCTTCCCCAATATCGCGCCACACCCCTACCCCTTAATTCCCTGGTTGAACGTGATGGACATATGTCTTTTTTCGACCGTACTAACTATGTAACTATGTAACATAACATGGGGGGGGGGGGGTCTCCTGGCTGTTCACACAGGTGTGTCATTGCTGTACATTGACCATGCATTGCTTCTGTGGTATTGCAAAGGCAAAGACAAATGCTTCCAGCCATCCATTGCACTAATGGATTGGTCATCAGCTGGCTGTCTATGTCCCGCATCAATATAGACCAAAGTACAGAGGGTTAGGCTATGCTATTGTGCACCTACCTGATGCATCAGAAGGTGCGAGGCCCTTGCTAAATTCTGTGCACAGACTTTGAGATCTATGCTTTAGACTGTATCTAAACCTGCTCCAACATGGACTGACATTCTGGCCTACTTTCAGCCGATGCGACTTGTCTGTCGCTGAACAGTCGCTTTTTATGTATTCAGCACCTATGTATAATGTTGTAAAAATGCTCTAGAAGCTAAAGTCGCAGAAATGTCACACATATTTGGCCTGCAACTTTCTGTGCGACAAATTCAGACAGGAAAAATCAGTATAAATCCTTAGAAAATTATCCCCCAGTGTCTCCATCTGCTGGCGGTATTGAATAAGCATTGCTGCCCTGATGGGGTATGCATTAGACGAAAAAAAAGAAGAAAAAGAAGAATAATACGCCCAGAAAAGAGGCGAAAAGGAGAAAAACGTAAAAAAACGTGAAAAAAAAGTAAGAGGAAGAGAAGGGAAAAAAAGGTGGAAATGGGTTTAAAAGTGATTTCGGCGGAGAATATATATATATATATATATATATATATATATATATATATATATATATATATATATGCGCACACACACACATAGATATAAACGTATTCTCCGTTGAGATATTGCAGCCGCTGCTGTGTCCAGGCCCAGGAGCCTTAGCACTGTGCTGTGATGTCACTCAATACCACTGACATCACTAGGTGTAAACAACATCTCTCCTTTGCTGTGTATGTGACTATGGAGCTGTTTGGTGATGTCGTCTATTACGGCCTTCATAGAAGCAACAGGAGATTGTTGCATCCATCTTGAACCCTCAGAACTACAGTGCTATGATGTCACTCACTTCCACAGGCCTTGCAGAGTGTAAACAACAACAACCCAGCTTTGTTGTGTATGTAACCAAAGGGATTTGTGATGTCACCTAGAACCTTCACAGCAGCGACAGCTTTATGAGGAGCATCAGCACTGCTCTGCCTGAGCAGAACCATCACCGCCATAGGTTGTCAAATAACCCGGATTTAACCCACACAGGTAAGTCCAATGGGGTGCAGGCATGTCCTCTATGCTTACAGCTTCCCGTGGGTGTTGGTTTGATACCGTTTGGGGACAGCCAAGGAGGCATCTGCAGGCAACAAAGGTAGGTGTGTGCTTGTGTGTGTGTTTCCTATGCAGATCCTAAGCCCAGTGTCACATGCAAGTAGGAGGAGTAAGAAGGGTTCCTGGCAAATCCGGGTTATGGATTGCATTTAAAAAGGCCCCGTGGGAGTGCAATGGGCCCCTGTCTTGCTGCTTAGCAATAATGGTATGGGTTTAGGTTCTGCTGTGTGTACTGGTGGTTGACTGCCCCCCAGCCCAGAGTGTGCATGGAAAATTGTCTGGCAGCCTCCCTGACAGCAAGCAGTGATAGTGCCCATGAAGGGGACCTTGTTGGGCCCGCCCCTTTCACGGTTATCGCTTCTCGGCCTTTTGGCTAAGATCAAGTGTAGTATCTGTTCTTATCAGTTTAATATCTGATACGTCCCCTATCTGGGGACCATATATTAAATGGATTTTTGAGAACGGGGGCCGATTTCGAAGCTTGCTTCCGTCGCCCTATGCATTGACCCGATATGGCAGTATCTTCGGGTACAGTGCACCACCCCCTTACAGGGTTAAAAAGAAAGATTCCTACTTTCATTGCTACCTGCTTGCTGGCTAGCCAGCTAGCCAGCCCTGTGGGCCTTGCTGCTGCTGCAGCCAATAAACAAAAGGTGGTGCTGCTGCTGCTTCTGCTGCTTCTGCTTCTGCTTGTGTCTGGCCCCTGTTGGAGCGTCCAGGCACAGGACTTCTGCTGCTGCTGACTAAATGGCCTCCTTAATTGGATCATTTGAGTAGCCAGCACACCTGTGCAGGTAGGGCATGACATGATAGGCAGCTGCCTTGATAGCGGGTGGGTGCTGAATGTTCCTAATTGACAAAATAAGATTAATGCTTATGAAGAAATATAAAATCTCATCCCTTCCCCAATATCGCGCCACACCCCTACCCCTTAATTCCCTGGTTGAACGTGATGGACATATGTCTTTTTTCGACCGTACTAACTATGTAACTATGTAACATAACATGGGGGGGGGGGGGGTCTCCTGGCTGTTCACACAGGTGTGTCATTGCTGTACATTGACCATGCATTGCTTCTGTGGTATTGCAAAGGCAAAGACAAATGCTTCCAGCCATCCATTGCACTAATGGATTGGTCATCAGCTGGCTGTCTATGTCCCGCATCAATATAGACCAAAGTACAGAGGGTTAGGCTATGCTATTGTGCACCTACCTGATGCATCAGAAGGTGCGAGGCCCTTGCTAAATTCTGTGCACAGACTTTGAGATCTATGCTTTAGACTGTATCTAAACCTGCTCCAACATGGACTGACATTCTGGCCTACTTTCAGCCGATGCGACTTGTCTGTCGCTGAACAGTCGCTTTTTATGTATTCAGCACCTATGTATAATGTTGTAAAAATGCTCTAGAAGCTAAAGTCGCAGAAATGTCACACATATTTGGCCTGCAACTTTCTGTGCGACAAATTCAGACAGGAAAAATCAGTATAAATCCTTAGAAAATTATCCCCCAGTGTCTCCATCTGCTGGCGGTATTGAATAAGCATTGCTGCACTGATGGGGTATGCATTAGACGAAAAAAAAGAAGAAAAAGAAGAATAATACGCCCAGAAAAGAGGCGAAAAGGAGAAAAACGTAAAAAAACGTGAAAAAAAAGTAAGAGGAAGAGAAGGGAAAAAAAGGTGGAAATGGGTTTAAAAGTGATTTCGGCGGAGAAATATATATATATATATATATATATATATATATATATATATATATATATATATATGCGCACACACACACATAGATATAAACGTATTCTCCGTTGAGATATTGCAGCCGCTGCTGTGTCCAGGCCCAGGAGCCTTAGCACTGTGCTGTGATGTCACTCAATACCACTGACATCACTAGGTGTAAACAACATCTCTCCTTTGCTGTGTATGTGACTATGGAGCTGTTTGGTGATGTCGTCTATTACGGCCTTCATAGAAGCAACAGGAGATTGTTGCATCCATCTTGAACCCTCAGAACTACAGTGCTATGATGTCACTCACTTCCACAGGCCTTGCAGAGTGTAAACAACAACAACCCAGCTTTGTTGTGTATGTAACCAAAGGGATTTGTGATGTCACCTAGAACCTTCACAGCAGCGACAGCTTTATGAGGAGCATCAGCACTGCTCTGCCTGAGCAGAACCATCACCGCCATAGGTTGTCAAATAACCCGGATTTAACCCACACAGGTAAGTCCAATGGGGTGCAGGCATGTCCTCTATGCTTACAGCTTCCCGTGGGTGTTGGTTTGATACCGTTTGGGGACAGCCAAGGAGGCATCTGCAGGCAACAAAGGTAGGTGTGTGCTTGTGTGTGTGTTTCCTATGCAGATCCTAAGCCCAGTGTCACATGCAAGTAGGAGGAGTAAGAAGGGTTCCTGGCAAATCCGGGTTATGGATTGCATTTAAAAAGGCCCCGTGGGAGTGCAATGGGCCCCTGTCTTGCTGCTTAGCAATAATGGTATGGGTTTAGGTTCTGCTGTGTGTACTGGTGGTTGACTGCCCCCCAGCCCAGAGTGTGCATGGAAAATTGTCTGGCAGCCTCCCTGACAGCAAGCAGTGATAGTGCCCATGAAGGGGACCTTGTTGGGCCCGCCCCTTTCACGGTTATCGCTTCTCGGCCTTTTGGCTAAGATCAAGTGTAGTATCTGTTCTTATCAGTTTAATATCTGATACGTCCCCTATCTGGGGACCATATATTAAATGGATTTTTGAGAACGGGGGCCGATTTCGAAGCTTGCTTCCGTCGCCCTATGCATTGACCCGATATGGCAGTATCTTCGGGTACAGTGCACCACCCCCTTACAGGGTTAAAAAGAAAGATTCCTACTTTCATTGCTACCTGCTTGCTGGCTAGCCAGCTAGCCAGCCCTGTGGGCCTTGCTGCTGCTGCAGCCAATAAACAAAAGGTGGTGCTGCTGCTGCTTCTGCTGCTTCTGCTTCTGCTTGTGTCTGGCCCCTGTTGGAGCGTCCAGGCACAGGACTTCTGCTGCTGCTGACTAAATGGCCTCCTTAATTGGATCATTTGAGTAGCCAGCACACCTGTGCAGGTAGGGCATGACATGATAGGCAGCTGCCTTGATAGCGGGTGGGTGCTGAATGTTCCTAATTGACAAAATAAGATTAATGCTTATGAAGAAATATAAAATCTCATCCCTTCCCCAATATCGCGCCACACCCCTACCCCTTAATTCCCTGGTTGAACGTGATGGACATATGTCTTTTTTCGACCGTACTAACTATGTAACTATGTAACATAACATGGGGGGGGGGGGGGTCTCCTGGCTGTTCACACAGGTGTGTCATTGCTGTACATTGACCATGCATTGCTTCTGTGGTATTGCAAAGGCAAAGACAAATGCTTCCAGCCATCCATTGCACTAATGGATTGGTCATCAGCTGGCTGTCTATGTCCCGCATCAATATAGACCAAAGTACAGAGGGTTAGGCTATGCTATTGTGCACCTACCTGATGCATCAGAAGGTGCGAGGCCCTTGCTAAATTCTGTGCACAGACTTTGAGATCTATGCTTTAGACTGTATCTAAACCTGCTCCAACATGGACTGACATTCTGGCCTACTTTCAGCCGATGCGACTTGTCTGTCGCTGAACAGTCGCTTTTTATGTATTCAGCACCTATGTATAATGTTGTAAAAATGCTCTAGAAGCTAAAGTCGCAGAAATGTCACACATATTTGGCCTGCAACTTTCTGTGCGACAAATTCAGACAGGAAAAATCAGTATAAATCCTTAGAAAATTATCCCCCAGTGTCTCCATCTGCTGGCGGTATTGAATAAGCATTGCTGCACTGATGGGGTATGCATTAGACGAAAAAAAAGAAGAAAAAGAAGAATAATACGCCCAGAAAAGAGGCGAAAAGGAGAAAAACGTAAAAAAACGTGAAAAAAAAGTAAGAGGAAGAGAAGGGAAAAAAAGGTGGAAATGGGTTTAAAAGTGATTTCGGCGGAGAAATATATATATATATATATATATATATATATATATATATATATATATGCGCACACACACACATAGATATAAACGTATTCTCCCGTTGAGATATTGCAGCCGCTGCTGTGTCCAGGCCCAGGAGCCTTAGCACTGTGCTGTGATGTCACTCAATACCACTGACATCACTAGGTGTAAACAACATCTCTCCTTTGCTGTGTATGTGACTATGGAGCTGTTTGGTGATGTCGTCTATTACGGCCTTCATAGAAGCAACAGGAGATTGTTGCATCCATCTTGAACCCTCAGAACTACAGTGCTATGATGTCACTCACTTCCACAGGCCTTGCAGAGTGTAAACAACAACAACCCAGCTTTGTTGTGTATGTAACCAAAGGGATTTGTGATGTCACCTAGAACCTTCACAGCAGCGACAGCTTTATGAGGAGCATCAGCACTGCTCTGCCTGAGCAGAACCATCACCGCCATAGGTTGTCAAATAACCCGGATTTAACCCACACAGGTAAGTCCAATGGGGTGCAGGCATGTCCTCTATGCTTACAGCTTCCCGTGGGTGTTGGTTTGATACCGTTTGGGGACAGCCAAGGAGGCATCTGCAGGCAACAAAGGTAGGTGTGTGCTTGTGTGTGTGTTTCCTATGCAGATCCTAAGCCCAGTGTCACATGCAAGTAGGAGGAGTAAGAAGGGTTCCTGGCAAATCCGGGTTATGGATTGCATTTAAAAAGGCCCCGTGGGAGTGCAATGGGCCCCTGTCTTGCTGCTTAGCAATAATGGTATGGGTTTAGGTTCTGCTGTGTGTACTGGTGGTTGACTGCCCCCCAGCCCAGAGTGTGCATGGAAAATTGTCTGGCAGCCTCCCTGACAGCAAGCAGTGATAGTGCCCATGAAGGGGACCTTGTTGGGCCCGCCCCTTTCACGGTTATCGCTTCTCGGCCTTTTGGCTAAGATCAAGTGTAGTATCTGTTCTTATCAGTTTAATATCTGATACGTCCCCTATCTGGGGACCATATATTAAATGGATTTTTGAGAACGGGGGCCGATTTCGAAGCTTGCTTCCGTCGCCCTATGCATTGACCCGATATGGCAGTATCTTCGGGTACAGTGCACCACCCCCTTACAGGGTTAAAAAGAAAGATTCCTACTTTCATTGCTACCTGCTTGCTGGCTAGCCAGCTAGCCAGCCCTGTGGGCCTTGCTGCTGCTGCAGCCAATAAACAAAAGGTGGTGCTGCTGCTGCTTCTGCTGCTTCTGCTTCTGCTTGTGTCTGGCCCCTGTTGGAGCGTCCAGGCACAGGACTTCTGCTGCTGCTGACTAAATGGCCTCCTTAATTGGATCATTTGAGTAGCCAGCACACCTGTGCAGGTAGGGCATGACATGATAGGCAGCTGCCTTGATAGCGGGTGGGTGCTGAATGTTCCTAATTGACAAAATAAGATTAATGCTTATGAAGAAATATAAAATCTCATCCCTTCCCCAATATCGCGCCACACCCCTACCCCTTAATTCCCTGGTTGAACGTGATGGACATATGTCTTTTTTCGACCGTACTAACTATGTAACTATGTAACATAACATGGGGGGGGGGGGGGTCTCCTGGCTGTTCACACAGGTGTGTCATTGCTGTACATTGACCATGCATTGCTTCTGTGGTATTGCAAAGGCAAAGACAAATGCTTCCAGCCATCCATTGCACTAATGGATTGGTCATCAGCTGGCTGTCTATGTCCCGCATCAATATAGACCAAAGTACAGAGGGTTAAGCTATGCTATTGTGCACCTACCTGATGCATCAGAAGGTGCGAGGCCCTTGCTAAATTCTGTGCACAGACTTTGAGATCTATGCTTTAGACTGTATCTAAACCTGCTCCAACATGGACTGACATTCTGGCCTACTTTCAGCCGATGCGACTTGTCTGTCGCTGAACAGTCGCTTTTTATGTATTCAGCACCTATGTATAATGTTGTAAAAATGCTCTAGAAGCTAAAGTCGCAGAAATGTCACACATATTTGGCCTGCAACTTTCTGTGCGACAAATTCAGACAGGAAAAATCAGTATAAATCCTTAGAAAATTATCCCCCAGTGTCTCCATCTGCTGGCGGTATTGAATAAGCATTGCTGCACTGATGGGGTATGCATTAGACGAAAAAAAAGAAGAAAAAGAAGAATAATACGCCCAGAAAAGAGGCGAAAAGGAGAAAAACGTAAAAAAACGTGAAAAAAAAGTAAGAGGAAGAGAAGGGAAAAAAAGGTGGAAATGGGTTTAAAAGTGATTTCGGCGGAGAAATATATATATATATATATATATATATATATATATATATATATATGCGCACACACACACATAGATATAAACGTATTCTCCGTTGAGATATTGCAGCCGCTGCTGTGTCCAGGCCCAGGAGCCTTAGCACTGTGCTGTGATGTCACTCAATACCACTGACATCACTAGGTGTAAACAACATCTCTCCTTTGCTGTGTATGTGACTATGGAGCTGTTTGGTGATGTCGTCTATTACGGCCTTCATAGAAGCAACAGGAGATTGTTGCATCCATCTTGAACCCTCAGAACTACAGTGCTATGATGTCACTCACTTCCACAGGCCTTGCAGAGTGTAAACAACAACAACCCAGCTTTGTTGTGTATGTAACCAAAGGGATTTGTGATGTCACCTAGAACCTTCACAGCAGCGACAGCTTTATGAGGAGCATCAGCACTGCTCTGCCTGAGCAGAACCATCACCGCCATAGGTTGTCAAATAACCCGGATTTAACCCACACAGGTAAGTCCAATGGGGTGCAGGCATGTCCTCTATGCTTACAGCTTCCCGTGGGTGTTGGTTTGATACCGTTTGGGGACAGCCAAGGAGGCATCTGCAGGCAACAAAGGTAGGTGTGTGCTTGTGTGTGTGTTTCCTATGCAGATCCTAAGCCCAGTGTCACATGCAAGTAGGAGGAGTAAGAAGGGTTCCTGGCAAATCCGGGTTATGGATTGCATTTAAAAAGGCCCCGTGGGAGTGCAATGGGCCCCTGTCTTGCTGCTTAGCAATAATGGTATGGGTTTAGGTTCTGCTGTGTGTACTGGTGGTTGACTGCCCCCCAGCCCAGAGTGTGCATGGAAAATTGTCTGGCAGCCTCCCTGACAGCAAGCAGTGATAGTGCCCATGAAGGGGACCTTGTTGGGCCCGCCCCTTTCACGGTTATCGCTTCTCGGCCTTTTGGCTAAGATCAAGTGTAGTATCTGTTCTTATCAGTTTAATATCTGATACGTCCCCTATCTGGGGACCATATATTAAATGGATTTTTGAGAACGGGGGCCGATTTCGAAGCTTGCTTCCGTCGCCCTATGCATTGACCCGATATGGCAGTATCTTCGGGTACAGTGCACCACCCCCTTACAGGGTTAAAAAGAAAGATTCCTACTTTCATTGCTACCTGCTTGCTGGCTAGCCAGCTAGCCAGCCCTGTGGGCCTTGCTGCTGCTGCAGCCAATAAACAAAAGGTGGTGCTGCTGCTGCTTCTGCTGCTTCTGCTTCTGCTTGTGTCTGGCCCCTGTTGGAGCGTCCAGGCACAGGACTTCTGCTGCTGCTGACTAAATGGCCTCCTTAATTGGATCATTTGAGTAGCCAGCACACCTGTGCAGGTAGGGCATGACATGATAGGCAGCTGCCTTGATAGCGGGTGGGTGCTGAATGTTCCTAATTGACAAAATAAGATTAATGCTTATGAAGAAATATAAAATCTCATCCCTTCCCCAATATCGCGCCACACCCCTACCCCTTAATTCCCTGGTTGAACGTGATGGACATATGTCTTTTTTCGACCGTACTAACTATGTAACTATGTAACATAACATGGGGGGGGGGGGGGTCTCCTGGCTGTTCACACAGGTGTGTCATTGCTGTACATTGACCATGCATTGCTTCTGTGGTATTGCAAAGGCAAAGACAAATGCTTCCAGCCATCCATTGCACTAATGGATTGGTCATCAGCTGGCTGTCTATGTCCCGCATCAATATAGACCAAAGTACAGAGGGTTAGGCTATGCTATTGTGCACCTACCTGATGCATCAGAAGGTGCGAGGCCCTTGCTAAATTCTGTGCACAGACTTTGAGATCTATGCTTTAGACTGTATCTAAACCTGCTCCAACATGGACTGACATTCTGGCCTACTTTCAGCCGATGCGACTTGTCTGTCGCTGAACAGTCGCTTTTTATGTATTCAGCACCTATGTATAATGTTGTAAAAATGCTCTAGAAGCTAAAGTCGCAGAAATGTCACACATATTTGGCCTGCAACTTTCTGTGCGACAAATTCAGACAGGAAAAATCAGTATAAATCCTTAGAAAATTATCCCCCAGTGTCTCCATCTGCTGGCGGTATTGAATAAGCATTGCTGCACTGATGGGGTATGCATTAGACGAAAAAAAAGAAGAAAAAGAAGAATAATACGCCCAGAAAAGAGGCGAAAAGGAGAAAAACGTAAAAAAACGTGAAAAAAAAGTAAGAGGAAGAGAAGGGAAAAAAAGGTGGAAATGGGTTTAAAAGTGATTTCGGCGGAGAAATATATATATATATATATATATATATATATATATATATATATATATATATGCGCACACACACACATAGATATAAACGTATTCTCCGTTGAGATATTGCAGCCGCTGCTGTGTCCAGGCCCAGGAGCCTTAGCACTGTGCTGTGATGTCACTCAATACCACTGACATCACTAGGTGTAAACAACATCTCTCCTTTGCTGTGTATGTGACTATGGAGCTGTTTGGTGATGTCGTCTATTACGGCCTTCATAGAAGCAACAGGAGATTGTTGCATCCATCTTGAACCCTCAGAACTACAGTGCTATGATGTCACTCACTTCCACAGGCCTTGCAGAGTGTAAACAACAACAACCCAGCTTTGTTGTGTATGTAACCAAAGGGATTTGTGATGTCACCTAGAACCTTCACAGCAGCGACAGCTTTATGAGGAGCATCAGCACTGCTCTGCCTGAGCAGAACCATCACCGCCATAGGTTGTCAAATAACCCGGATTTAACCCACACAGGTAAGTCCAATGGGGTGCAGGCATGTCCTCTATGCTTACAGCTTCCCGTGGGTGTTGGTTTGATACCGTTTGGGGACAGCCAAGGAGGCATCTGCAGGCAACAAAGGTAGGTGTGTGCTTGTGTGTGTGTTTCCTATGCAGATCCTAAGCCCAGTGTCACATGCAAGTAGGAGGAGTAAGAAGGGTTCCTGGCAAATCCGGGTTATGGATTGCATTTAAAAAGGCCCCGTGGGAGTGCAATGGGCCCCTGTCTTGCTGCTTAGCAATAATGGTATGGGTTTAGGTTCTGCTGTGTGTACTGGTGGTTGACTGCCCCCCAGCCCAGAGTGTGCATGGAAAATTGTCTGGCAGCCTCCCTGACAGCAAGCAGTGATAGTGCCCATGAAGGGGACCTTGTTGGGCCCGCCCCTTTCACGGTTATCGCTTCTCGGCCTTTTGGCTAAGATCAAGTGTAGTATCTGTTCTTATCAGTTTAATATCTGATACGTCCCCTATCTGGGGACCATATATTAAATGGATTTTTGAGAACGGGGGCCGATTTCGAAGCTTGCTTCCGTCGCCCTATGCATTGACCCGATATGGCAGTATCTTCGGGTACAGTGCACCACCCCCTTACAGGGTTAAAAAGAAAGATTCCTACTTTCATTGCTACCTGCTTGCTGGCTAGCCAGCTAGCCAGCCCTGTGGGCCTTGCTGCTGCTGCAGCCAATAAACAAAAGGTGGTGCTGCTGCTGCTTCTGCTTCTGCTTGTGTCTGGCCCCTGTTGGAGCGTCCAGGCACAGGACTTCTGCTGCTGCTGACTAAATGGCCTCCTTAATTGGATCATTTGAGTAGCCAGCACACCTGTGCAGGTAGGGCATGACATGATAGGCAGCTGCCTTGATAGCGGGTGGGTGCTGAATGTTCCTAATTGACAAAATAAGATTAATGCTTATGAAGAAATATAAAATCTCATCCCTTCCCCAATATCGCGCCACACCCCTACCCCTTAATTCCCTGGTTGAACGTGATGGACATATGTCTTTTTTCGACCGTACTAACTATGTAACTATGTAACATAACATGGGGGGGGGGGGGGGGGTCTCCTGGCTGTTCACACAGGTGTGTCATTGCTGTACATTGACCATGCATTGCTTCTGTGGTATTGCAAAGGCAAAGACAAATGCTTCCAGCCATCCATTGCACTAATGGATTGGTCATCAGCTGGCTGTCTATGTCCCGCATCAATATAGACCAAAGTACAGAGGGTTAGGCTATGCTATTGTGCACCTACCTGATGCATCAGAAGGTGCGAGGCCCTTGCTAAATTCTGTGCACAGACTTTGAGATCTATGCTTTAGACTGTATCTAAACCTGCTCCAACATGGACTGACATTCTGGCCTACTTTCAGCCGATGCGACTTGTCTGTCGCTGAACAGTCGCTTTTTATGTATTCAGCACCTATGTATAATGTTGTAAAAATGCTCTAGAAGCTAAAGTCGCAGAAATGTCACACATATTTGGCCTGCAACTTTCTGTGCGACAAATTCAGACAGGAAAAATCAGTATAAATCCTTAGAAAATTATCCCCCAGTGTCTCCATCTGCTGGCGGTATTGAATAAGCATTGCTGCACTGATGGGGTATGCATTAGACGAAAAAAAAGAAGAAAAAGAAGAATAATACGCCCAGAAAAGAGGCGAAAAGGAGAAAAACGTAAAAAAACGTGAAAAAAAAGTAAGAGGAAGAGAAGGGAAAAAAAGGTGGAAATGGGTTTAAAAGTGATTTCGGCGGAGAAATATATATATATATATATATATATATATATATATATATATATATATATATATATGCGCACACACACACATAGATATAAACGTATTCTCCGTTGAGATATTGCAGCCGCTGCTGTGTCCAGGCCCAGGAGCCTTAGCATTGTGCTATGTTTTACTCAATACCACTGACATCACTAGGTGTAAACAACATCTCTCCTTTGCTGTGTATGTGACTATGGAGCTGTTTGGTGATGTCGTCTATTACGGCCTTCATAGAAGCAACAGGAGATTGTTGCATCCATCTTGAACCCTCAGAACTACAGTGCTATGATGTCACTCACTTCCACAGGCCTTGCAGAGTGTAAACAACAACAACCCAGCTTTGTTGTGTATGTAACCAAAGGGATTTGTGATGTCACCTAGAACCTTCACAGCAGCGACAGCTTTATGAGGAGCATCAGCACTGCTCTGCCTGAGCAGAACCATCACCGCCATAGGTTGTCAAATAACCCGGATTTAACCCACACAGGTAAGTCCAATGGGGTGCAGGCATGTCCTCTATGCTTACAGCTTCCCGTGGGTGTTGGTTTGATACCGTTTGGGGACAGCCAAGGAGGCATCTGCAGGCAACAAAGGTAGGTGTGTGCTTGTGTGTGTGTTTCCTATGCAGATCCTAAGCCCAGTGTCACATGCAAGTAGGAGGAGTAAGAAGGGTTCCTGGCAAATCCGGGTTATGGATTGCATTTAAAAAGGCCCCGTGGGAGTGCAATGGGCCCCTGTCTTGCTGCTTAGCAATAATGGTATGGGTTTAGGTTCTGCTGTGTGTACTGGTGGTTGACTGCCCCCCAGCCCAGAGTGTGCATGGAAAATTGTCTGGCAGCCTCCCTGACAGCAAGCAGTGATAGTGCCCATGAAGGGGACCTTGTTGGGCCCGCCCCTTTCACGGTTATCGCTTCTCGGCCTTTTGGCTAAGATCAAGTGTAGTATCTGTTCTTATCAGTTTAATATCTGATACGTCCCCTATCTGGGGACCATATATTAAATGGATTTTTGAGAACGGGGGCCGATTTCGAAGCTTGCTTCCGTCGCCCTATGCATTGACCCGATATGGCAGTATCTTCGGGTACAGTGCACCACCCCCTTACAGGGTTAAAAAGAAAGATTCCTACTTTCATTGCTACCTGCTTGCTGGCTAGCCAGCTAGCCAGCCCTGTGGGCCTTGCTGCTGCTGCAGCCAATAAACAAAAGGTGGTGCTGCTGCTGCTTCTGCTGCTTCTGCTTCTGCTTGTGTCTGGCCCCTGTTGGAGCGTCCAGGCACAGGACTTCTGCTGCTGCTGACTAAATGGCCTCCTTAATTGGATCATTTGAGTAGCCAGCACACCTGTGCAGGTAGGGCATGACATGATAGGCAGCTGCCTTGATAGCGGGTGGGTGCTGAATGTTCCTAATTGACAAAATAAGATTAATGCTTATGAAGAAATATAAAATCTCATCCCTTCCCCAATATCGCGCCACACCCCTACCCCTTAATTCCCTGGTTGAACGTGATGGACATATGTCTTTTTTCGACCGTACTAACTATGTAACTATGTAACATAACATGGGGGGGGGGGGTCTCCTGGCTGTTCACACAGGTGTGTCATTGCTGTACATTGACCATGCATTGCTTCTGTGGTATTGCAAAGGCAAAGACAAATGCTTCCAGCCATCCATTGCACTAATGGATTGGTCATCAGCTGGCTGTCTATGTCCCGCATCAATATAGACCAAAGTACAGAGGGTTAGGCTATGCTATTGTGCACCTACCTGATGCATCAGAAGGTGCGAGGCCCTTGCTAAATTCTGTGCACAGACTTTGAGATCTATGCTTTAGACTGTATCTAAACCTGCTCCAACATGGACTGACATTCTGGCCTACTTTCAGCCGATGCGACTTGTCTGTCGCTGAACAGTCGCTTTTTATGTATTCAGCACCTATGTATAATGTTGTAAAAATGCTCTAGAAGCTAAAGTCGCAGAAATGTCACACATATTTGGCCTGCAACTTTCTGTGCGACAAATTCAGACAGGAAAAATCAGTATAAATCCTTAGAAAATTATCCCCCAGTGTCTCCATCTGCTGGCGGTATTGAATAAGCATTGCTGCACTGATGGGGTATGCATTAGACGAAAAAAAAGAAGAAAAAGAAGAATAATACGCCCAGAAAAGAGGCGAAAAGGAGAAAAACGTAAAAAAACGTGAAAAAAAAGTAAGAGGAAGAGAAGGGAAAAAAAGGTGGAAATGGGTTTAAAAGTGATTTCGGCGGAGAAATATATATATATATATATATATATATATATATATATATATATATATGCGCACACACACACATAGATATAAACGTATTCTCCGTTGAGATATTGCAGCCGCTGCTGTGTCCAGGCCCAGGAGCCTTAGCACTGTGCTGTGATGTCACTCAATACCACTGACATCACTAGGTGTAAACAACATCTCTCCTTTGCTGTGTATGTGACTATGGAGCTGTTTGGTGATGTCGTCTATTACGGCCTTCATAGAAGCAACAGGAGATTGTTGCATCCATCTTGAACCCTCAGAACTACAGTGCTATGATGTCACTCACTTCCACAGGCCTTGCAGAGTGTAAACAACAACAACCCAGCTTTGTTGTGTATGTAACCAAAGGGATTTGTGATGTCACCTAGAACCTTCACAGCAGCGACAGCTTTATGAGGAGCATCAGCACTGCTCTGCCTGAGCAGAACCATCACCGCCATAGGTTGTCAAATAACCCGGATTTAACCCACACAGGTAAGTCCAATGGGGTGCAGGCATGTCCTCTATGCTTACAGCTTCCCGTGGGTGTTGGTTTGATACCGTTTGGGGACAGCCAAGGAGGCATCTGCAGGCAACAAAGGTAGGTGTGTGCTTGTGTGTGTGTTTCCTATGCAGATCCTAAGCCCAGTGTCACATGCAAGTAGGAGGAGTAAGAAGGGTTCCTGGCAAATCCGGGTTATGGATTGCATTTAAAAAGGCCCCGTGGGAGTGCAATGGGCCCCTGTCTTGCTGCTTAGCAATAATGGTATGGGTTTAGGTTCTGCTGTGTGTACTGGTGGTTGACTGCCCCCCAGCCCAGAGTGTGCATGGAAAATTGTCTGGCAGCCTCCCTGACAGCAAGCAGTGATAGTGCCCATGAAGGGGACCTTGTTGGGCCCGCCCCTTTCACGGTTATCGCTTCTCGGCCTTTTGGCTAAGATCAAGTGTAGTATCTGTTCTTATCAGTTTAATATCTGATACGTCCCCTATCTGGGGACCATATATTAAATGGATTTTTGAGAACGGGGGCCGATTTCGAAGCTTGCTTCCGTCGCCCTATGCATTGACCCGATATGGCAGTATCTTCGGGTACAGTGCACCACCCCCTTACAGGGTTAAAAAGAAAGATTCCTACTTTCATTGCTACCTGCTTGCTGGCTAGCCAGCTAGCCAGCCCTGTGGGCCTTGCTGCTGCTGCAGCCAAT
This sequence comes from Hyla sarda, assembly GCF_029499605.1. Lineage (NCBI taxonomy): Eukaryota > Metazoa > Chordata > Amphibia > Anura > Hylidae > Hyla > Hyla sarda. The sequence goes on from NW_026610993.1 coordinate 107,761, forward strand.
AAACAAAAGGTGGTGCTGCTGCTGCTTCTGCTGCTTCTGCTTCTGCTTGTGTCTGGCCCCTGTTGGAGCGTCCAGGCACAGGACTTCTGCTGCTGCTGACTAAATGGCCTCCTTAATTGGATCATTTGAGTAGCCAGCACACCTGTGCAGGTAGGGCATGACATGATAGGCAGCTGCCTTGATAGCGGGTGGGTGCTGAATGTTCCTAATTGACAAAATAAGATTAATGCTTATGAAGAAATATAAAATCTCATCCCTTCCCCAATATCGCGCCACACCCCTACCCCTTAATTCCCTGGTTGAACGTGATGGACATATGTCTTTTTTCGACCGTACTAACTATGTAACTATGTAACATAACATGGGGGGGGGGGGGTCTCCTGGCTGTTCACACAGGTGTGTCATTGCTGTACATTGACCATGCATTGCTTCTGTGGTATTGCAAAGGCAAAGACAAATGCTTCCAGCCATCCATTGCACTAATGGATTGGTCATCAGCTGGCTGTCTATGTCCCGCATCAATATAGACCAAAGTACAGAGGGTTAGGCTATGCTATAGTGCACCTACCTGATGCATCAGAAGGTGCGAGGCCCTTGCTAAATTCTGTGCACAGACTTTGAGATCTATGCTTTAGACTGTATCTAAACCTGCTCCAACATGGACTGACATTCTGGCCTACTTTCAGCCGATGCGACTTGTCTGTCGCTGAACAGTCGCTTTTTATGTATTCAGCACCTATGTATAATGTTGTAAAAATGCTCTAGAAGCTAAAGTCGCAGAAATGTCACACATATTTGGCCTGCAACTTTCTGTGCGACAAATTCAGACAGGAAAAATCAGTATAAATCCTTAGAAAATTATCCCCCAGTGTCTCCATCTGCTGGCGGTATTGAATAAGCATTGCTGCACTGATGGGGTATGCATTAGACGAAAAAAAAGAAGAAAAAGAAGAATAATACGCCCAGAAAAGAGGCGAAAAGGAGAAAAACGTAAAAAAACGTGAAAAAAAAGTAAGAGGAAGAGAAGGGAAAAAAAGGTGGAAATGGGTTTAAAAGTGATTTCGGCGGAGAATATATATATATATATATATATATATATATATATATATATATGCGCACACACACACATAGATATAAACGTATTCTCCGTTGAGATATTGCAGCCGCTGCTGTGTCCAGGCCCAGGAGCCTTAGCACTGTGCTGTGATGTCACTCAATACCACTGACATCACTAGGTGTAAACAACATCTCTCCTTTGCTGTGTATGTGACTATGGAGCTGTTTGGTGATGTCGTCTATTACGGCCTTCATAGAAGCAACAGGAGATTGTTGCATCCATCTTGAACCCTCAGAACTACAGTGCTATGATGTCACTCACTTCCACAGGCCTTGCAGAGTGTAAACAACAACAACCCAGCTTTGTTGTGTATGTAACCAAAGGGATTTGTGATGTCACCTAGAACCTTCACAGCAGCGACAGCTTTATGAGGAGCATCAGCACTGCTCTGCCTGAGCAGAACCATCACCGCCATAGGTTGTCAAATAACCCGGATTTAACCCACACAGGTAAGTCCAATGGGGTGCAGGCATGTCCTCTATGCTTACAGCTTCCCGTGGGTGTTGGTTTGATACCGTTTGGGGACAGCCAAGGAGGCATCTGCAGGCAACAAATGTAGGTGTGTGCTTGTGTGTGTGTTTCCTATGCAGATCCTAAGCCCAGTGTCACATGCAAGTAGGAGGAGTAAGAAGGGTTCCTGGCAAATCCGGGTTATGGATTGCATTTAAAAAGGCCCCGTGGGAGTGCAATGGGCCCCTGTCTTGCTGCTTAGCAATAATGGTATGGGTTTAGGTTCTGCTGTGTGTACTGGTGGTTGACTGCCCCCCAGCCCAGAGTGTGCATGGAAAATTGTCTGGCAGCCTCCCTGACAGCAAGCAGTGATAGTGCCCATGAAGGGGACCTTGTTGGGCCCGCCCCTTTCACGGTTATCGCTTCTCGGCCTTTTGGCTAAGATCAAGTGTAGTATCTGTTCTTATCAGTTTAATATCTGATACGTCCCCTATCTGGGGACCATATATTAAATGGATTTTTGAGAACGGGGGCCGATTTCGAAGCTTGCTTCCGTCGCCCTATGCATTGACCCGATATGGCAGTATCTTCGGGTACAGTGCACCACCCCCTTACAGGGTTAAAAAGAAAGATTCCTACTTTCATTGCTACCTGCTTGCTGGCTAGCCAGCTAGCCAGCCCTGTGGGCCTTGCTGCTGCTGCAGCCAATAAACAAAAGGTGGTGCTGCTGCTGCTTCTGCTGCTTCTGCTTCTGCTTGTGTCTGGCCCCTGTTGGAGCGTCCAGGCACAGGACTTCTGCTGCTGCTGACTAAATGGCCTCCTTAATTGGATCATTTGAGTAGCCAGCACACCTGTGCAGGTAGGGCATGACATGATAGGCAGCTGCCTTGATAGCGGGTGGGTGCTGAATGTTCCTAATTGACAAAATAAGATTAATGCTTATGAAGAAATATAAAATCTCATCCCTTCCCCAATATCGCGCCACACCCCTACCCCTTAATTCCCTGGTTGAACGTGATGGACATATGTCTTTTTTCGACCGTACTAACTATGTAACTATGTAACATAACATGGGGGGGGGGGGGTCTCCTGGCTGTTCACACAGGTGTGTCATTGCTGTACATTGACCATGCATTGCTTCTGTGGTATTGCAAAGGCAAAGACAAATGCTTCCAGCCATCCATTGCACTAATGGATTGGTCATCAGCTGGCTGTCTATGTCCCGCATCAATATAGACCAAAGTACAGAGGGTTAGGCTATGCTATTGTGCACCTACCTGATGCATCAGAAGGTGCGAGGCCCTTGCTAAATTCTGTGCACAGACTTTGAGATCTATGCTTTAGACTGTATCTAAACCTGCTCCAACATGGACTGACATTCTGGCCTACTTTCAGCCGATGCGACTTGTCTGTCGCTGAACAGTCGCTTTTTATGTATTCAGCACCTATGTATAATGTTGTAAAAATGCTCTAGAAGCTAAAGTCGCAGAAATGTCACACATATTTGGCCTGCAACTTTCTGTGCGACAAATTCAGACAGGAAAAATCAGTATAAATCCTTAGAAAATTATCCCCCAGTGTCTCCATCTGCTGGCGGTATTGAATAAGCATTGCTGCACTGATGGGGTATGCATTAGACGAAAAAAAAGAAGAAAAAGAAGAATAATACGCCCAGAAAAGAGGCGAAAAGGAGAAAAACGTAAAAAAACGTGAAAAAAAAGTAAGAGGAAGAGAAGGGAAAAAAAGGTGGAAATGGGTTTAAAAGTGATTTCGGCGGAGAAATATATATATATATATATATATATATATATATATATATATATATATGCGCACACACACACATAGATATAAACGTATTCTCCGTTGAGATATTGCAGCCGCTGCTGTGTCCAGGCCCAGGAGCCTTAGCACTGTGCTGTGATGTCACTCAATACCACTGACATCACTAGGTGTAAACAACATCTCTCCTTTGCTGTGTATGTGACTATGGAGCTGTTTGGTGATGTCGTCTATTACGGCCTTCATAGAAGCAACAGGAGATTGTTGCATCCATCTTGAACCCTCAGAACTACAGTGCTATGATGTCACTCACTTCCACAGGCCTTGCAGAGTGTAAACAACAACAACCCAGCTTTGTTGTGTATGTAACCAAAGGGATTTGTGATGTCACCTAGAACCTTCACAGCAGCGACAGCTTTATGAGGAGCATCAGCACTGCTCTGCCTGAGCAGAACCATCACCGCCATAGGTTGTCAAATAACCCGGATTTAACCCACACAGGTAAGTCCAATGGGGTGCAGGCATGTCCTCTATGCTTACAGCTTCCCGTGGGTGTTGGTTTGATACCGTTTGGGGACAGCCAAGGAGGCATCTGCAGGCAACAAAGGTAGGTGTGTGCTTGTGTGTGTGTTTCCTATGCAGATCCTAAGCCCAGTGTCACATGCAAGTAGGAGGAGTAAGAAGGGTTCCTGGCAAATCCGGGTTATGGATTGCATTTAAAAAGGCCCCGTGGGAGTGCAATGGGCCCCTGTCTTGCTGCTTAGCAATAATGGTATGGGTTTAGGTTCTGCTGTGTGTACTGGTGGTTGACTGCCCCCCAGCCCAGAGTGTGCATGGAAAATTGTCTGGCAGCCTCCCTGACAGCAAGCAGTGATAGTGCCCATGAAGGGGACCTTGTTGGGCCCGCCCCTTTCACGGTTATCGCTTCTCGGCCTTTTGGCTAAGATCAAGTGTAGTATCTGTTCTTATCAGTTTAATATCTGATACGTCCCCTATCTGGGGACCATATATTAAATGGATTTTTGAGAACGGGGGCCGATTTCGAAGCTTGCTTCCGTCGCCCTATGCATTGACCCGATATGGCAGTATCTTCGGGTACAGTGCACCACCCCCTTACAGGGTTAAAAAGAAAGATTCCTACTTTCATTGCTACCTGCTTGCTGGCTAGCCAGCTAGCCAGCCCTGTGGGCCTTGCTGCTGCTGCAGCCAATAAACAAAAGGTGGTGCTGCTGCTGCTTCTGCTGCTTCTGCTTCTGCTTGTGTCTGGCCCCTGTTGGAGCGTCCAGGCACAGGACTTCTGCTGCTGCTGACTAAATGGCCTCCTTAATTGGATCATTTGAGTAGCCAGCACACCTGTGCAGGTAGGGCATGACATGATAGGCAGCTGCCTTGATAGCGGGTGGGTGCTGAATGTTCCTAATTGACAAAATAAGATTAATGCTTATGAAGAAATATAAAATCTCATCCCTTCCCCAATATCGCGCCACACCCCTACCCCTTAATTCCCTGGTTGAACGTGATGGACATATGTCTTTTTTCGACCGTACTAACTATGTAACTATGTAACATAACATGGGGGGGGGGGGGTCTCCTGGCTGTTCACACAGGTGTGTCATTGCTGTACATTGACCATGCATTGCTTCTGTGGTATTGCAAAGGCAAAGACAAATGCTTCCAGCCATCCATTGCACTAATGGATTGGTCATCAGCTGGCTGTCTATGTCCCGCATCAATATAGACCAAAGTACAGAGGGTTAGGCTATGCTATTGTGCACCTACCTGATGCATCAGAAGGTGCGAGGCCCTTGCTAAATTCTGTGCACAGACTTTGAGATCTATGCTTTAGACTGTATCTAAACCTGCTCCAACATGGACTGACATTCTGGCCTACTTTCAGCCGATGCGACTTGTCTGTCGCTGAACAGTCGCTTTTTATGTATTCAGCACCTATGTATAATGTTGTAAAAATGCTCTAGAAGCTAAAGTCGCAGAAATGTCACACATATTTGGCCTGCAACTTTCTGTGCGACAAATTCAGACAGGAAAAATCAGTATAAATCCTTAGAAAATTATCCCCCAGTGTCTCCATCTGCTGGCGGTATTGAATAAGCATTGCTGCACTGATGGGGTATGCATTAGACGAAAAAAAAGAAGAAAAAGAAGAATAATACGCCCAGAAAAGAGGCGAAAAGGAGAAAAACGTAAAAAAACGTGAAAAAAAAGTAAGAGGAAGAGAAGGGAAAAAAAGGTGGAAATGGGTTTAAAAGTGATTTCGGCGGAGAATATATATATATATATATATATATATATATATATATATATATATGCGCACACACACACATAGATATAAACGTATTCTCCGTTGAGATATTGCAGCCGCTGCTGTGTCCAGGCCCAGGAGCCTTAGCACTGTGCTGTGATGTCACTCAATACCACTGACATCACTAGGTGTAAACAACATCTCTCCTTTGCTGTGTATGTGACTATGGAGCTGTTTGGTGATGTCGTCTATTACGGCCTTCATAGAAGCAACAGGAGATTGTTGCATCCATCTTGAACCCTCAGAACTACAGTGCTATGATGTCACTCACTTCCACAGGCCTTGCAGAGTGTAAACAACAACAACCCAGCTTTGTTGTGTATGTAACCAAAGGGATTTGTGATGTCACCTAGAACCTTCACAGCAGCGACAGCTTTATGAGGAGCATCAGCACTGCTCTGCCTGAGCAGAACCATCACCGCCATAGGTTGTCAAATAACCCGGATTTAACCCACACAGGTAAGTCCAATGGGGTGCAGGCATGTCCTCTATGCTTACAGCTTCCCGTGGGTGTTGGTTTGATACCGTTTGGGGACAGCCAAGGAGGCATCTGCAGGCAACAAAGGTAGGTGTGTGCTTGTGTGTGTGTTTCCTATGCAGATCCTAAGCCCAGTGTCACATGCAAGTAGGAGGAGTAAGAAGGGTTCCTGGCAAATCCGGGTTATGGATTGCATTTAAAAAGGCCCCGTGGGAGTGCAATGGGCCCCTGTCTTGCTGCTTAGCAATAATGGTATGGGTTTAGGTTCTGCTGTGTGTACTGGTGGTTGACTGCCCCCCAGCCCAGAGTGTGCATGGAAAATTGTCTGGCAGCCTCCCTGACAGCAAGCAGTGATAGTGCCCATGAAGGGAACCTTGTTGGGCCCGCCCCTTTCACGGTTATCGCTTCTCGGCCTTTTGGCTAAGATCAAGTGTAGTATCTGTTCTTATCAGTTTAATATCTGATACGTCCCCTATCTGGGGACCATATATTAAATGGATTTTTGAGAACGGGGGCCGATTTCGAAGCTTGCTTCCGTCGCCCTATGCATTGACCCGATATGGCAGTATCTTCGGGTACAGTGCACCACCCCCTTACAGGGTTAAAAAGAAAGATTCCTACTTTCATTGCTACCTGCTTGCTGGCTAGCCAGCTAGCCAGCCCTGTGGGCCTTGCTGCTGCTGCAGCCAATAAACAAAAGGTGGTGCTGCTGCTGCTTCTGCTGCTTCTGCTTCTGCTTGTGTCTGGCCCTGTTGGAGCGTCCAGGCACAGGACTTCTGCTGCTGCTGACTAAATGGCCTCCTTAATTGGATCATTTGAGTAGCCAGCACACCTGTGCAGGTAGGGCATGACATGATAGGCAGCTGCCTTGATAGCGGGTGGGTGCTGAATGTTCCTAATTGACAAAATAAGATTAATGCTTATGAAGAAATATAAAATCTCATCCCTTCCCCAATATCGCGCCACACCCCTACCCCTTAATTCCCTGGTTGAACGTGATGGACATATGTCTTTTTTCGACCGTACTAACTATGTAACTATGTAACATAACATGGGGGGGGGGGGGTCTCCTGGCTGTTCACACAGGTGTGTCATTGCTGTACATTGACCATGCATTGCTTCTGTGGTATTGCAAAGGCAAAGACAAATGCTTCCAGCCATCCATTGCACTAATGGATTGGTCATCAGCTGGCTGTCTATGTCCCGCATCAATATAGACCAAAGTACAGAGGGTTAGGCTATGCTATTGTGCACCTACCTGATGCATCAGAAGGTGCGAGGCCCTTGCTAAATTCTGTGCACAGACTTTGAGATCTATGCTTTAGACTGTATCTAAACCTGCTCCAACATGGACTGACATTCTGGCCTACTTTCAGCCGATGCGACTTGTCTGTCGCTGAACAGTCGCTTTTTATGTATTCAGCACCTATGTATAATGTTGTAAAAATGCTCTAGAAGCTAAAGTCGCAGAAATGTCACACATATTTGGCCTGCAACTTTCTGTGCGACAAATTCAGACAGGAAAAATCAGTATAAATCCTTAGAAAATTATCCCCCAGTGTCTCCATCTGCTGGCGGTATTGAATAAGCATTGCTGCACTGATGGGGTATGCATTAGACGAAAAAAAAGAAGAAAAAGAAGAATAATACGCCCAGAAAAGAGGCGAAAAGGAGAAAAACGTAAAAAAACGTGAAAAAAAAGTAAGAGGAAGAGAAGGGAAAAAAAGGTGGAAATGGGTTTAAAAGTGATTTCGGCGGAGAAATATATATATATATATATATATATATATATATATATATATATATATGCGCACACACACACATAGATATAAACGTATTCTCCGTTGAGATATTGCAGCCGCTGCTGTGTCCAGGCCCAGGAGCCTTAGCACTGTGCTGTGATGTCACTCAATACCACTGACATCACTAGGTGTAAACAACATCTCTCCTTTGCTGTGTATGTGACTATGGAGCTGTTTGGTGATGTCGTCTATTACGGCCTTCATAGAAGCAACAGGAGATTGTTGCATCCATCTTGAACCCTCAGAACTACAGTGCTATGATGTCACTCACTTCCACAGGCCTTGCAGAGTGTAAACAACAACAACCCAGCTTTGTTGTGTATGTAACCAAAGGGATTTGTGATGTCACCTAGAACCTTCACAGCAGCGACAGCTTTATGAGGAGCATCAGCACTGCTCTGCCTGAGCAGAACCATCACCGCCATAGGTTGTCAAATAACCCGGATTTAACCCACACAGGTAAGTCCAATGGGGTGCAGGCATGTCCTCTATGCTTACAGCTTCCCGTGGGTGTTGGTTTGATACCGTTTGGGGACAGCCAAGGAGGCATCTGCAGGCAACAAAGGTAGGTGTGTGCTTGTGTGTGTGTTTCCTATGCAGATCCTAAGCCCAGTGTCACATGCAAGTAGGAGGAGTAAGAAGGGTTCCTGGCAAATCCGGGTTATGGATTGCATTTAAAAAGGCCCCGTGGGAGTGCAATGGGCCCCTGTCTTGCTGCTTAGCAATAATGGTATGGGTTTAGGTTCTGCTGTGTGTACTGGTGGTTGACTGCCCCCCAGCCCAGAGTGTGCATGGAAAATTGTCTGGCAGCCTCCCTGACAGCAAGCAGTGATAGTGCCCATGAAGGGGACCTTGTTGGGCCCGCCCCTTTCACGGTTATCGCTTCTCGGCCTTTTGGCTAAGATCAAGTGTAGTATCTGTTCTTATCAGTTTAATATCTGATACGTCCCCTATCTGGGGACCATATATTAAATGGATTTTTGAGAACGGGGGCCGATTTCGAAGCTTGCTTCCGTCGCCCTATGCATTGACCCGATATGGCAGTATCTTCGGGTACAGTGCACCACCCCCTTACAGGGTTAAAAAGAAAGATTCCTACTTTCATTGCTACCTGCTTGCTGGCTAGCCAGCTAGCCAGCCCTGTGGGCCTTGCTGCTGCTGCAGCCAATAAACAAAAGGTGGTGCTGCTGCTGCTTCTGCTGCTTCTGCTTCTGCTTGTGTCTGGCCCCTGTTGGAGCGTCCAGGCACAGGACTTCTGCTGCTGCTGACTAAATGGCCTCCTTAATTGGATCATTTGAGTAGCCAGCACACCTGTGCAGGTAGGGCATGACATGATAGGCAGCTGCCTTGATAGCGGGTGGGTGCTGAATGTTCCTAATTGACAAAATAAGATTAATGCTTATGAAGAAATATAAAATCTCATCCCTTCCCCAATATCGCGCCACACCCCTACCCCTTAATTCCCTGGTTGAACGTGATGGACATATGTCTTTTTTCGACCGTACTAACTATGTAACTATGTAACATAACATGGGGGGGGGGGGGTCTCCTGGCTGTTCACACAGGTGTGTCATTGCTGTACATTGACCATGCATTGCTTCTGTGGTATTGCAAAGGCAAAGACAAATGCTTCCAGCCATCCATTGCACTAATGGATTGGTCATCAGCTGGCTGTCTATGTCCCGCATCAATATAGACCAAAGTACAGAGGGTTAGGCTATGCTATTGTGCACCTACCTGATGCATCAGAAGGTGCGAGGCCCTTGCTAAATTCTGTGCACAGACTTTGAGATCTATGCTTTAGACTGTATCTAAACCTGCTCCAACATGGACTGACATTCTGGCCTACTTTCAGCCGATGCGACTTGTCTGTCGCTGAACAGTCGCTTTTTATGTATTCAGCACCTATGTATAATGTTGTAAAAATGCTCTAGAAGCTAAAGTCGCAGAAATGTCACACATATTTGGCCTGCAACTTTCTGTGCGACAAATTCAGACAGGAAAAATCAGTATAAATCCTTAGAAAATTATCCCCCAGTGTCTCCATCTGCTGGCGGTATTGAATAAGCATTGCTGCACTGATGGGGTATGCATTAGACGAAAAAAAAGAAGAAAAAGAAGAATAATACGCCCAGAAAAGAGGCGAAAAGGAGAAAAACGTAAAAAAACGTGAAAAAAAAGTAAGAGGAAGAGAAGGGAAAAAAAGGTGGAAATGGGTTTAAAAGTGATTTCGGCGGAGAAATATATATATATATATATATATATATATATATATATATATGCGCACACACACACATAGATATAAACGTATTCTCCGTTGAGATATTGCAGCCGCTGCTGTGTCCAGGCCCAGGAGCCTTAGCACTGTGCTGTGATGTCACTCAATACCACTGACATCACTAGGTGTAAACAACATCTCTCCTTTGCTGTGTATGTGACTATGGAGCTGTTTGGTGATGTCGTCTATTACGGCCTTCATAGAAGCAACAGGAGATTGTTGCATCCATCTTGAACCCTCAGAACTACAGTGCTATGATGTCACTCACTTCCACAGGCCTTGCAGAGTGTAAACAACAACAACCCAGCTTTGTTGTGTATGTAACCAAAGGGATTTGTGATGTCACCTAGAACCTTCACAGCAGCGACAGCTTTATGAGGAGCATCAGCACTGCTCTGCCTGAGCAGAACCATCACCGCCATAGGTTGTCAAATAACCCGGATTTAACCCACACAGGTAAGTCCAATGGGGTGCAGGCATGTCCTCTATGCTTACAGCTTCCCGTGGGTGTTGGTTTGATACCGTTTGGGGACAGCCAAGGAGGCATCTGCAGGCAACAAATGTAGGTGTGTGCTTGTGTGTGTGTTTCCTATGCAGATCCTAAGCCCAGTGTCACATGCAAGTAGGAGGAGTAAGAAGGGTTCCTGGCAAATCCGGGTTATGGATTGCATTTAAAAAGGCCCCGTGGGAGTGCAATGGGCCCCTGTCTTGCTGCTTAGCAATAATGGTATGGGTTTAGGTTCTGCTGTGTGTACTGGTGGTTGACTGCCCCCCAGCCCAGAGTGTGCATGGAAAATTGTCTGGCAGCCTCCCTGACAGCAAGCAGTGATAGTGCCCATGAAGGGGACCTTGTTGGGCCCGCCCCTTTCACGGTTATCGCTTCTCGGCCTTTTGGCTAAGATCAAGTGTAGTATCTGTTCTTATCAGTTTAATATCTGATACGTCCCCTATCTGGGGACCATATATTAAATGGATTTTTGAGAACGGGGGCCGATTTCGAAGCTTGCTTCCGTCGCCCTATGCATTGACCCGATATGGCAGTATCTTCGGGTACAGTGCACCACCCCCTTACAGGGTTAAAAAGAAAGATTCCTACTTTCATTGCTACCTGCTTGCTGGCTAGCCAGCTAGCCAGCCCTGTGGGCCTTGCTGCTGCTGCAGCCAATAAACAAAAGGTGGTGCTGCTGCTGCTTCTGCTGCTTCTGCTTCTGCTTGTGTCTGGCCCCTGTTGGAGCGTCCAGGCACAGGACTTCTGCTGCTGCTGACTAAATGGCCTCCTTAATTGGATCATTTGAGTAGCCAGCACACCTGTGCAGGTAGGGCATGACATGATAGGCAGCTGCCTTGATAGCGGGTGGGTGCTGAATGTTCCTAATTGACAAAATAAGATTAATGCTTATGAAGAAATATAAAATCTCATCCCTTCCCCAATATCGCGCCACACCCCTACCCCTTAATTCCCTGGTTGAACGTGATGGACATATGTCTTTTTTCGACCGTACTAACTATGTAACTATGTAACATAACATGGGGGGGGGGGGGGTCTCCTGGCTGTTCACACAGGTGTGTCATTGCTGTACATTGACCATGCATTGCTTCTGTGGTATTGCAAAGGCAAAGACAAATGCTTCCAGCCATCCATTGCACTAATGGATTGGTCATCAGCTGGCTGTCTATGTCCCGCATCAATATAGACCAAAGTACAGAGGGTTAGGCTATGCTATTGTGCACCTACCTGATGCATCAGAAGGTGCGAGGCCCTTGCTAAATTCTGTGCACAGACTTTGAGATCTATGCTTTAGACTGTATCTAAACCTGCTCCAACATGGACTGACATTCTGGCCTACTTTCAGCCGATGCGACTTGTCTGTCGCTGAACAGTCGCTTTTTATGTATTCAGCACCTATGTATAATGTTGTAAAAATGCTCTAGAAGCTAAAGTCGCAGAAATGTCACACATATTTGGCCTGCAACTTTCTGTGCGACAAATTCAGACAGGAAAAATCAGTATAAATCCTTAGAAAATTATCCCCCAGTGTCTCCATCTGCTGGCGGTATTGAATAAGCATTGCTGCACTGATGGGGTATGCATTAGACGAAAAAAAAGAAGAAAAAGAAGAATAATACGCCCAGAAAAGAGGCGAAAAGGAGAAAAACGTAAAAAAACGTGAAAAAAAAGTAAGAGGAAGAGAAGGGAAAAAAAGGTGGAAATGGGTTTAAAAGTGATTTCGGCGGAGAATATATATATATATATATATATATATATATATATATATATATATATATGCGCACACACACACATAGATATAAACGTATTCTCCGTTGAGATATTGCAGCCGCTGCTGTGTCCAGGCCCAGGAGCCTTAGCACTGTGCTGTGATGTCACTCAATACCACTGACATCACTAGGTGTAAACAACATCTCTCCTTTGCTGTGTATGTGACTATGGAGCTGTTTGGTGATGTCGTCTATTACGGCCTTCATAGAAGCAACAGGAGATTGTTGCATCCATCTTGAACCCTCAGAACTACAGTGCTATGATGTCACTCACTTCCACAGGCCTTGCAGAGTGTAAACAACAACAACCCAGCTTTGTTGTGTATGTAACCAAAGGGATTTGTGATGTCACCTAGAACCTTCACAGCAGCGACAGCTTTATGAGGAGCATCAGCACTGCTCTGCCTGAGCAGAACCATCACCGCCATAGGTTGTCAAATAACCCGGATTTAACCCACACAGGTAAGTCCAATGGGGTGCAGGCATGTCCTCTATGCTTACAGCTTCCCGTGGGTGTTGGTTTGATACCGTTTGGGGACAGCCAAGGAGGCATCTGCAGGCAACAAAGGTAGGTGTGTGCTTGTGTGTGTGTTTCCTATGCAGATCCTAAGCCCAGTGTCACATGCAAGTAGGAGGAGTAAGAAGGGTTCCTGGCAAATCCGGGTTATGGATTGCATTTAAAAAGGCCCCGTGGGAGTGCAATGGGCCCCTGTCTTGCTGCTTAGCAATAATGGTATGGGTTTAGGTTCTGCTGTGTGTACTGGTGGTTGACTGCCCCCCAGCCCAGAGTGTGCATGGAAAATTGTCTGGCAGCCTCCCTGACAGCAAGCAGTGATAGTGCCCATGAAGGGGACCTTGTTGGGCCCGCCCCTTTCACGGTTATCGCTTCTCGGCCTTTTGGCTAAGATCAAGTGTAGTATCTGTTCTTATCAGTTTAATATCTGATACGTCCCCTATCTGGGGACCATATATTAAATGGATTTTTGAGAACGGGGGCCGATTTCGAAGCTTGCTTCCGTCGCCCTATGCATTGACCCGATATGGCAGTATCTTCGGGTACAGTGCACCACCCCCTTACAGGGTTAAAAAGAAAGATTCCTACTTTCATTGCTACCTGCTTGCTGGCTAGCCAGCTAGCCAGCCCTGTGGGCCTTGCTGCTGCTGCAGCCAATAAACAAAAGGTGGTGCTGCTGCTGCTTCTGCTGCTTCTGCTTCTGCTTGTGTCTGGCCCCTGTTGGAGCGTCCAGGCACAGGACTTCTGCTGCTGCTGACTAAATGGCCTCCTTAATTGGATCATTTGAGTAGCCAGCACACCTGTGCAGGTAGGGCATGACATGATAGGCAGCTGCCTTGATAGCGGGTGGGTGCTGAATGTTCCTAATTGACAAAATAAGATTAATGCTTATGAAGAAATATAAAATCTCATCCCTTCCCCAATATCGCGCCACACCCCTACCCCTTAATTCCCTGGTTGAACGTGATGGACATATGTCTTTTTTCGACCGTACTAACTATGTAACTATGTAACATAACATGGGGGGGGGGGGGGGTCTCCTGGCTGTTCACACAGGTGTGTCATTGCTGTACATTGACCATGCATTGCTTCTGTGGTATTGCAAAGGCAAAGACAAATGCTTCCAGCCATCCATTGCACTAATGGATTGGTCATCAGCTGGCTGTCTATGTCCCGCATCAATATAGACCAAAGTACAGAGGGTTAGGCTATGCTATTGTGCACCTACCTGATGCATCAGAAGGTGCGAGGCCCTTGCTAAATTCTGTGCACAGACTTTGAGATCTATGCTTTAGACTGTATCTAAACCTGCTCCAACATGGACTGACATTCTGGCCTACTTTCAGCCGATGCGACTTGTCTGTCGCTGAACAGTCGCTTTTTATGTATTCAGCACCTATGTATAATGTTGTAAAAATGCTCTAGAAGCTAAAGTCGCAGAAATGTCACACATATTTGGCCTGCAACTTTCTGTGCGACAAATTCAGACAGGAAAAATCAGTATAAATCCTTAGAAAATTATCCCCCAGTGTCTCCATCTGCTGGCGGTATTGAATAAGCATTGCTGCACTGATGGGGTATGCATTAGACGAAAAAAAAGAAGAAAAAGAAGAATAATACGCCCAGAAAAGAGGCGAAAAGGAGAAAAACGTAAAAAAACGTGAAAAAAAAGTAAGAGGAAGAGAAGGGAAAAAAAGGTGGAAATGGGTTTAAAAGTGATTTCGGCGGAGATATATATATATATATATATATATATATATATATATATATATATATATGCGCACACACACACATAGATATAAACGTATTCTCCGTTGAGATATTGCAGCCGCTAGCCGCTGCTGTGTCCAGGCCCAGGAGCCTTAGCACTGTGCTGTGATGTCACTCAATACCACTGACATCACTAGGTGTAAACAACATCTCTCCTTTGCTGTGTATGTGACTATGGAGCTGTTTGGTGATGTCGTCTATTACGGCCTTCATAGAAGCAACAGGAGATTGTTGCATCCATCTTGAACCCTCAGAACTACAGTGCTATGATGTCACTCACTTCCACAGGCCTTGCAGAGTGTAAACAACAACAACCCAGCTTTGTTGTGTATGTAACCAAAGGGATTTGTGATGTCACCTAGAACCTTCACAGCAGCGACAGCTTTATGAGGAGCATCAGCACTGCTCTGCCTGAGCAGAACCATCACCGCCATAGGTTGTCAAATAACCCGGATTTAACCCACACAGGTAAGTCCAATGGGGTGCAGGCATGTCCTCTATGCTTACAGCTTCCCGTGGGTGTTGGTTTGATACCGTTTGGGGACAGCCAAGGAGGCATCTGCAGGCAACAAAGGTAGGTGTGTGCTTGTGTGTGTGTTTCCTATGCAGATCCTAAGCCCAGTGTCACATGCAAGTAGGAGGAGTAAGAAGGGTTCCTGGCAAATCCGGGTTATGGATTGCATTTAAAAAGGCCCCGTGGGAGTGCAATGGGCCCCTGTCTTGCTGCTTAGCAATAATGGTATGGGTTTAGGTTCTGCTGTGTGTACTGGTGGTTGACTGCCCCCCAGCCCAGAGTGTGCATGGAAAATTGTCTGGCAGCCTCCCTGACAGCAAGCAGTGATAGTGCCCATGAAGGGAACCTTGTTGGGCCCGCCCCTTTCACGGTTATCGCTTCTCGGCCTTTTGGCTAAGATCAAGTGTAGTATCTGTTCTTATCAGTTTAATATCTGATACGTCCCCTATCTGGGGACCATATATTAAATGGATTTTTGAGAACGGGGGCCGATTTCGAAGCTTGCTTCCGTCGCCCTATGCATTGACCCGATATGGCAGTATCTTCGGGTACAGTGCACCACCCCCTTACAGGGTTAAAAAGAAAGATTCCTACTTTCATTGCTACCTGCTTGCTGGCTAGCCAGCTAGCCAGCCCTGTGGGCCTTGCTGCTGCTGCAGCCAATAAACAAAAGGTGGTGCTGCTGCTGCTTCTGCTGCTTCTGCTTCTGCTTGTGTCTGGCCCCTGTTGGAGCGTCCAGGCACAGGACTTCTGCTGCTGCTGACTAAATGGCCTCCTTAATTGGATCATTTGAGTAGCCAGCACACCTGTGCAGGTAGGGCATGACATGATAGGCAGCTGCCTTGATAGCGGGTGGGTGCTGAATGTTCCTAATTGACAAAATAAGATTAATGCTTATGAAGAAATATAAAATCTCATCCCTTCCCCAATATCGCGCCACACCCCTACCCCTTAATTCCCTGGTTGAACGTGATGGACATATGTCTTTTTTCGACCGTACTAACTATGTAACTATGTAACATAACATGGGGGGGGGGGGGTCTCCTGGCTGTTCACACAGGTGTGTCATTGCTGTACATTGACCATGCATTGCTTCTGTGGTATTGCAAAGGCAAAGACAAATGCTTCCAGCCATCCATTGCACTAATGGATTGGTCATCAGCTGGCTGTCTATGTCCCGCATCAATATAGACCAAAGTACAGAGGGTTAGGCTATGCTATTGTGCACCTACCTGATGCATCAGAAGGTGCGAGGCCCTTGCTAAATTCTGTGCACAGACTTTGAGATCTATGCTTTAGACTGTATCTAAACCTGCTCCAACATGGACTGACATTCTGGCCTACTTTCAGCCGATGCGACTTGTCTGTCGCTGAACAGTCGCTTTTTATGTATTCAGCACCTATGTATAATGTTGTAAAAATGCTCTAGAAGCTAAAGTCGCAGAAATGTCACACATATTTGGCCTGCAACTTTCTGTGCGACAAATTCAGACAGGAAAAATCAGTATAAATCCTTAGAAAATTATCCCCCAGTGTCTCCATCTGCTGGCGGTATTGAATAAGCATTGCTGCACTGATGGGGTATGCATTAGACGAAAAAAAAGAAGAAAAAGAAGAATAATACGCCCAGAAAAGAGGCGAAAAGGAGAAAAACGTAAAAAAACGTGAAAAAAAAGTAAGAGGAAGAGAAGGGAAAAAAAGGTGGAAATGGGTTTAAAAGTGATTTCGGCGGAGAATATATATATATATATATATATATATATATATATATATATGCGCACACACACACATAGATATAAACGTATTCTCCGTTGAGATATTGCAGCCGCTGCTGTGTCCAGGCCCAGGAGCCTTAGCACTGTGCTGTGATGTCACTCAATACCACTGACATCACTAGGTGTAAACAACATCTCTCCTTTGCTGTGTATGTGACTATGGAGCTGTTTGGTGATGTCGTCTATTACGGCCTTCATAGAAGCAACAGGAGATTGTTGCATCCATCTTGAACCCTCAGAACTACAGTGCTATGATGTCACTCACTTCCACAGGCCTTGCAGAGTGTAAACAACAACAACCCAGCTTTGTTGTGTATGTAACCAAAGGGATTTGTGATGTCACCTAGAACCTTCACAGCAGCGACAGCTTTATGAGGAGCATCAGCACTGCTCTGCCTGAGCAGAACCATCACCGCCATAGGTTGTCAAATAACCCGGATTTAACCCACACAGGTAAGTCCAATGGGGTGCAGGCATGTCCTCTATGCTTACAACTTCCCGTGGGTGTTGGTTTGATACCGTTTGGGGACAGCCAAGGAGGCATCTGCAGGCAACAAAGGTAGGTGTGTGCTTGTGTGTGTGTTTCCTATGCAGATCCTAAGCCCAGTGTCACATGCAAGTAGGAGGAGTAAGAAGGGTTCCTGGCAAATCCGGGTTATGGATTGCATTTAAAAAGGCCCCGTGGGAGTGCAATGGGCCCCTGTCTTGCTGCTTAGCAATAATGGTATGGGTTTAGGTTCTGCTGTGTGTACTGGTGGTTGACTGCCCCCCAGCCCAGAGTGTGCATGGAAAATTGTCTGGCAGCCTCCCTGACAGCAAGCAGTGATAGTGCCCATGAAGGGGACCTTGTTGGGCCCGCCCCTTTCACGGTTATCGCTTCTCGGCCTTTTGGCTAAGATCAAGTGTAGTATCTGTTCTTATCAGTTTAATATCTGATACGTCCCCTATCTGGGGACCATATATTAAATGGATTTTTGAGAACGGGGGCCGATTTCGAAGCTTGCTTCCGTCGCCCTATGCATTGACCCGATATGGCAGTATCTTCGGGTACAGTGCACCACCCCCTTACAGGGTTAAAAAGAAAGATTCCTACTTTCATTGCTACCTGCTTGCTGGCTAGCCAGCTAGCCAGCCCTGTGGGCCTTGCTGCTGCTGCAGCCAATAAACAAAAGGTGGTGCTGCTGCTGCTTCTGCTGCTTCTGCTTCTGCTTGTGTCTGGCCCCTGTTGGAGCGTCCAGGCACAGGACTTCTGCTGCTGCTGACTAAATGGCCTCCTTAATTGGATCATTTGAGTAGCCAGCACACCTGTGCAGGTAGGGCATGACATGATAGGCAGCTGCCTTGATAGCGGGTGGGTGCTGAATGTTCCTAATTGACAAAATAAGATTAATGCTTATGAAGAAATATAAAATCTCATCCCTTCCCCAATATCGCGCCACACCCCTACCCCTTAATTCCCTGGTTGAACGTGATGGACATATGTCTTTTTTCGACCGTACTAACTATGTAACTATGTAACATAACATGGGGGGGGGGGGGTCTCCTGGCTGTTCACACAGGTGTGTCATTGCTGTACATTGACCATGCATTGCTTCTGTGGTATTGCAAAGGCAAAGACAAATGCTTCCAGCCATCCATTGCACTAATGGATTGGTCATCAGCTGGCTGTCTATGTCCCGCATCAATATAGACCAAAGTACAGAGGGTTAGGCTATGCTATTGTGCACCTACCTGATGCATCAGAAGGTGCGAGGCCCTTGCTAAATTCTGTGCACAGACTTTGAGATCTATGCTTTAGACTGTATCTAAACCTGCTCCAACATGGACTGACATTCTGGCCTACTTTCAGCCGATGCGACTTGTCTGTCGCTGAACAGTCGCTTTTTATGTATTCAGCACCTATGTATAATGTTGTAAAAATGCTCTAGAAGCTAAAGTCGCAGAAATGTCACACATATTTGGCCTGCAACTTTCTGTGCGACAAATTCAGACAGGAAAAATCAGTATAAATCCTTAGAAAATTATCCCCCAGTGTCTCCATCTGCTGGCGGTATTGAATAAGCATTGCTGCACTGATGGGGTATGCATTAGACGAAAAAAAAGAAGAAAAAGAAGAATAATACGCCCAGAAAAGAGGCGAAAAGGAGAAAAACGTAAAAAAACGTGAAAAAAAAGTAAGAGGAAGAGAAGGGAAAAAAAGGTGGAAATGGGTTTAAAAGTGATTTCGGCGGAGATATATATATATATATATATATATATATATATATATATATATATATATATGCGCACACACACACATAGATATAAACGTATTCTCCGTTGAGATATTGCAGCCGCTGCTGTGTCCAGGCCCAGGAGCCTTAGCACTGTGCTGTGATGTCACTCAATACCACTGACATCACTAGGTGTAAACAACATCTCTCCTTTGCTGTGTATGTGACTATGGAGCTGTTTGGTGATGTCGTCTATTACGGCCTTCATAGAAGCAACAGGAGATTGTTGCATCCATCTTGAACCCTCAGAACTACAGTGCTATGATGTCACTCACTTCCACAGGCCTTGCAGAGTGTAAACAACAACAACCCAGCTTTGTTGTGTATGTAACCAAAGGGATTTGTGATGTCACCTAGAACCTTCACAGCAGCGACAGCTTTATGAGGAGCATCAGCACTGCTCTGCCTGAGCAGAACCATCACCGCCATAGGTTGTCAAATAACCCGGATTTAACCCACACAGGTAAGTCCAATGGGGTGCAGGCATGTCCTCTATGCTTACAGCTTCCCGTGGGTGTTGGTTTGATACCGTTTGGGGACAGCCAAGGAGGCATCTGCAGGCAACAAAGGTAGGTGTGTGCTTGTGTGTGTGTTTCCTATGCAGATCCTAAGCCCAGTGTCACATGCAAGTAGGAGGAGTAAGAAGGGTTCCTGGCAAATCCGGGTTATGGATTGCATTTAAAAAGGCCCCGTGGGAGTGCAATGGGCCCCTGTCTTGCTGTTTAGCAATAATGGTATGGGTTTAGGTTCTGCTGTGTGTACTGGTGGTTGACTGCCCCCCAGCCCAGAGTGTGCATGGAAAATTGTCTGGCAGCCTCCCTGACAGCAAGCAGTGATAGTGCCCATGAAGGGGACCTTGTTGGGCCCGCCCCTTTCACGGTTATCGCTTCTCGGCCTTTTGGCTAAGATCAAGTGTAGTATCTGTTCTTATCAGTTTAATATCTGATACGTCCCCTATCTGGGGACCATATATTAAATGGATTTTTGAGAACGGGGGCCGATTTCGAAGCTTGCTTCCGTCGCCCTATGCATTGACCCGATATGGCAGTATCTTCGGGTACAGTGCACCACCCCCTTACAGGGTTAAAAAGAAAGATTCCTACTTTCATTGCTACCTGCTTGCTGGCTAGCCAGCTAGCCAGCCCTGTGGGCCTTGCTGCTGCTGCAGCCAATAAACAAAAGGTGGTGCTGCTGCTGCTTCTGCTGCTTCTGCTTCTGCTTGTGTCTGGCCCCTGTTGGAGCGTCCAGGCACAGGACTTCTGCTGCTGCTGACTAAATGGCCTCCTTAATTGGATCATTTGAGTAGCCAGCACACCTGTGCAGGTAGGGCATGACATGATAGGCAGCTGCCTTGATAGCGGGTGGGTGCTGAATGTTCCTAATTGACAAAATAAGATTAATGCTTATGAAGAAATATAAAATCTCATCCCTTCCCCAATATCGCGCCACACCCCTACCCCTTAATTCCCTGGTTGAACGTGATGGACATATGTCTTTTTTCGACCGTACTAACTATGTAACTATGTAACATAACATGGGGGGGGGGGGGTCTCCTGGCTGTTCACACAGGTGTGTCATTGCTGTACATTGACCATGCATTGCTTCTGTGGTATTGCAAAGGCAAAGACAAATGCTTCCAGCCATCCATTGCACTAATGGATTGGTCATCAGCTGGCTGTCTATGTCCCGCATCAATATAGACCAAAGTACAGAGGGTTAGGCTATGCTATTGTGCACCTACCTGATGCATCAGAAGGTGCGAGGCCCTTGCTAAATTCTGTGCACAGACTTTGAGATCTATGCTTTAGACTGTATCTAAACCTGCTCCAACATGGACTGACATTCTGGCCTACTTTCAGCCGATGCGACTTGTCTGTCGCTGAACAGTCGCTTTTTATGTATTCAGCACCTATGTATAATGTTGTAAAAATGCTCTAGAAGCTAAAGTCGCAGAAATGTCACACATATTTGGCCTGCAACTTTCTGTGCGACAAATTCAGACAGGAAAAATCAGTATAAATCCTTAGAAAATTATCCCCCAGTGTCTCCATCTGCTGGCGGTATTGAATAAGCATTGCTGCACTGATGGGGTATGCATTAGACGAAAAAAAAGAAGAAAAAGAAGAATAATACGCCCAGAAAAGAGGCGAAAAGGAGAAAAACGTAAAAAAACGTGAAAAAAAAGTAAGAGGAAGAGAAGGGAAAAAAAGGTGGAAATGGGTTTAAAAGTGATTTCGGCGGAGAAATATATATATATATATATATATATATATATATATATATATATATATATATATATATATATACGCACACACACACATAGATATAAACGTATTCTCCGTTGAGATATTGCAGCCGCTGCTGTGTCCAGGCCCAGGAGCCTTAGCACTGTGCTGTGATGTCACTCAATACCACTGACATCACTAGGTGTAAACAACATCTCTCCTTTGCTGTGTATGTGACTATGGAGCTGTTTGGTGATGTCGTCTATTACGGCCTTCATAGAAGCAACAGGAGATTGTTGCATCCATCTTGAACCCTCAGAACTACAGTGCTATGATGTCACTCACTTCCACAGGCCTTGCAGAGTGTAAACAACAACAACCCAGCTTTGTTGTGTATGTAACCAAAGGGATTTGTGATGTCACCTAGAACCTTCACAGCAGCGACAGCTTTATGAGGAGCATCAGCACTGCTCTGCCTGAGCAGAACCATCACCGCCATAGGTTGTCAAATAACCCGGATTTAACCCACACAGGTAAGTCCAATGGGGTGCAGGCATGTCCTCTATGCTTACAGCTTCCCGTGGGTGTTGGTTTGATACCGTTTGGGGACAGCCAAGGAGGCATCTGCAGGCAACAAATGTAGGTGTGTGCTTGTGTGTGTGTTTCCTATGCAGATCCTAAGCCCAGTGTCACATGCAAGTAGGAGGAGTAAGAAGGGTTCCTGGCAAATCCGGGTTATGGATTGCATTTAAAAAGGCCCCGTGGGAGTGCAATGGGCCCCTGTCTTGCTGCTTAGCAATAATGGTATGGGTTTAGGTTCTGCTGTGTGTACTGGTGGTTGACTGCCCCCCAGCCCAGAGTGTGCATGGAAAATTGTCTGGCAGCCTCCCTGACAGCAAGCAGTGATAGTGCCCATGAAGGGGACCTTGTTGGGCCCGCCCCTTTCACGGTTATCGCTTCTCGGCCTTTTGGCTAAGATCAAGTGTAGTATCTGTTCTTATCAGTTTAATATCTGATACGTCCCCTATCTGGGGACCATATATTAAATGGATTTTTGAGAACGGGGGCCGATTTCGAAGCTTGCTTCCGTCGCCCTATGCATTGACCCGATATGGCAGTATCTTCGGGTACAGTGCACCACCCCCTTACAGGGTTAAAAAGAAAGATTCCTACTTTCATTGCTACCTGCTTGCTGGCTAGCCAGCTAGCCAGCCCTGTGGGCCTTGCTGCTGCTGCAGCCAATAAACAAAAGGTGGTGCTGCTGCTGCTTCTGCTGCTTCTGCTTCTGCTTGTGTCTGGCCCCTGTTGGAGCGTCCAGGCACAGGACTTCTGCTGCTGCTGACTAAATGGCCTCCTTAATTGGATCATTTGAGTAGCCAGCACACCTGTGCAGGTAGGGCATGACATGATAGGCAGCTGCCTTGATAGCGGGTGGGTGCTGAATGTTCCTAATTGACAAAATAAGATTAATGCTTATGAAGAAATATAAAATCTCATCCCTTCCCCAATATCGCGCCACACCCCTACCCCTTAATTCCCTGGTTGAACGTGATGGACATATGTCTTTTTTCGACCGTACTAACTATGTAACTATGTAACATAACATGGGGGGGGGGGGGTCTCCTGGCTGTTCACACACGTGTGTCATTGCTCTACATTGACCATGCATTGCTTCTGTGGTATTGCAAAGGCAAAGACAAATGCTTCCAGCCATCCATTGCACTAATGGATTGGTCATCAGCTGGCTGTCTATGTCCCGCATCAATATAGACCAAAGTACAGAGGGTTAGGCTATGCTATTGTGCACCTACCTGATGCATCAGAAGGTGCGAGGCCCTTGCTAAATTCTGTGCACAGACTTTGAGATCTATGCTTTAGACTGTATCTAAACCTGCTCCAACATGGACTGACATTCTGGCCTACTTTCAGCCGATGCGACTTGTCTGTCGCTGAACAGTCGCTTTTTATGTATTCAGCACCTATGTATAATGTTGTAAAAATGCTCTAGAAGCTAAAGTCGCAGAAATGTCACACATATTTGGCCTGCAACTTTCTGTGCGACAAATTCAGACAGGAAAAATCAGTATAAATCCTTAGAAAATTATCCCCCAGTGTCTCCATCTGCTGGCGGTATTGAATAAGCATTGCTGCACTGATGGGGTATGCATTAGACGAAAAAAAAGAAGAAAAAGAAGAATAATACGCCCAGAAAAGAGGCGAAAAGGAGAAAAACGTAAAAAAACGTGAAAAAAAAGTAAGAGGAAGAGAAGGGAAAAAAAGGTGGAAATGGGTTTAAAAGTGATTTCGGCGGAGAAATATATATATATATATATATATATATATATATATATATATGCGCACACACACACATAGATATAAACGTATTCTCCGTTGAGATATTGCAGCCGCTGCTGTGTCCAGGCCCAGGAGCCTTAGCACTGTGCTGTGATGTCACTCAATACCACTGACATCACTAGGTGTAAACAACATCTCTCCTTTGCTGTGTATGTGACTATGGAGCTGTTTGGTGATGTCGTCTATTACGGCCTTCATAGAAGCAACAGGAGATTGTTGCATCCATCTTGAACCCTCAGAACTACAGTGCTATGATGTCACTCACTTCCACAGGCCTTGCAGAGTGTAAACAACAACAACCCAGCTTTGTTGTGTATGTAACCAAAGGGATTTGTGATGTCACCTAGAACCTTCACAGCAGCGACAGCTTTATGAGGAGCATCAGCACTGCTCTGCCTGAGCAGAACCATCACCGCCATAGGTTGTCAAATAACCCGGATTTAACCCACACAGGTAAGTCCAATGGGGTGCAGGCATGTCCTCTATGCTTACAGCTTCCCGTGGGTGTTGGTTTGATACCGTTTGGGGACAGCCAAGGAGGCATCTGCAGGCAACAAAGGTAGGTGTGTGCTTGTGTGTGTGTTTCCTATGCAGATCCTAAGCCCAGTGTCACATGCAAGTAGGAGGAGTAAGAAGGGTTCCTGGCAAATCCGGGTTATGGATTGCATTTAAAAAGGCCCCGTGGGAGTGCAATGGGCCCCTGTCTTGCTGCTTAGCAATAATGGTATGGGTTTAGGTTCTGCTGTGTGTACTGGTGGTTGACTGCCCCCCAGCCCAGAGTGTGCATGGAAAATTGTCTGGCAGCCTCCCTGACAGCAAGCAGTGATAGTGCCCATGAAGGGGACCTTGTTGGGCCCGCCCCTTTCACGGTTATCGCTTCTCGGCCTTTTGGCTAAGATCAAGTGTAGTATCTGTTCTTATCAGTTTAATATCTGATACGTCCCCTATCTGGGGACCATATATTAAATGGATTTTTGAGAACGGGGGCCGATTTCGAAGCTTGCTTCCGTCGCCCTATGCATTGACCCGATATGGCAGTATCTTCGGGTACAGTGCACCACCCCCTTACAGGGTTAAAAAGAAAGATTCCTACTTTCATTGCTACCTGCTTGCTGGCTAGCCAGCTAGCCAGCCCTGTGGGCCTTGCTGCTGCTGCAGCCAATAAACAAAAGGTGGTGCTGCTGCTGCTTCTGCTGCTTCTGCTTCTGCTTGTGTCTGGCCCCTGTTGGAGCGTCCAGGCACAGGACTTCTGCTGCTGCTGACTAAATGGCCTCCTTAATTGGATCATTTGAGTAGCCAGCACACCTGTGCAGGTAGGGCATGACATGATAGGCAGCTGCCTTGATAGCGGGTGGGTGCTGAATGTTCCTAATTGACAAAATAAGATTAATGCTTATGAAGAAATATAAAATCTCATCCCTTCCCCAATATCGCGCCACACCCCTACCCCTTAATTCCCTGGTTGAACGTGATGGACATATGTCTTTTTTCGACCGTACTAACTATGTAACTATGTAACATAACATGGGGGGGGGGGGGTCTCCTGGCTGTTCACACAGGTGTGTCATTGCTGTACATTGACCATGCATTGCTTCTGTGGTATTGCAAAGGCAAAGACAAATGCTTCCAGCCATCCATTGCACTAATGGATTGGTCATCAGCTGGCTGTCTATGTCCCGCATCAATATAGACCAAAGTACAGAGGGTTAGGCTATGCTATTGTGCACCTACCTGATGCATCAGAAGGTGCGAGGCCCTTGCTAAATTCTGTGCACAGACTTTGAGATCTATGCTTTAGACTGTATCTAAACCTGCTCCAACATGGACTGACATTCTGGCCTACTTTCAGCCGATGCGACTTGTCTGTCGCTGAACAGTCGCTTTTTATGTATTCAGCACCTATGTATAATGTTGTAAAAATGCTCTAGAAGCTAAAGTCGCAGAAATGTCACACATATTTGGCCTGCAACTTTCTGTGCGACAAATTCAGACAGGAAAAATCAGTATAAATCCTTAGAAAATTATCCCCCAGTGTCTCCATCTGCTGGCGGTATTGAATAAGCATTGCTGCACTGATGGGGTATGCATTAGACGAAAAAAAAGAAGAAAAAGAAGAATAATACGCCCAGAAAAGAGGCGAAAAGGAGAAAAACGTAAAAAAACGTGAAAAAAAAGTAAGAGGAAGAGAAGGGAAAAAAAGGTGGAAATGGGTTTAAAAGTGATTTCGGCGGAGAAATATATATATATATATATATATATATATATATATATATATATATATGCGCACACACACACATAGATATAAACGTATTCTCCGTTGAGATATTGCAGCCGCTGCTGTGTCCAGGCCCAGGAGCCTTAGCACTGTGCTGTGATGTCACTCAATACCACTGACATCACTAGGTGTAAACAACATCTCTCCTTTGCTGTGTATGTGACTATGGAGCTGTTTGGTGATGTCGTCTATTACGGCCTTCATAGAAGCAACAGGAGATTGTTGCATCCATCTTGAACCCTCAGAACTACAGTGCTATGATGTCACTCACTTCCACAGGCCTTGCAGAGTGTAAACAACAACAACCCAGCTTTGTTGTGTATGTAACCAAAGGGATTTGTGATGTCACCTAGAACCTTCACAGCAGCGACAGCTTTATGAGGAGCATCAGCACTGCTCTGCCTGAGCAGAACCATCACCGCCATAGGTTGTCAAATAACCCGGATTTAACCCACACAGGTAAGTCCAATGGGGTGCAGGCATGTCCTCTATGCTTACAGCTTCCCGTGGGTGTTGGTTTGATACCGTTTGGGGACAGCCAAGGAGGCATCTGCAGGCAACAAAGGTAGGTGTGTGCTTGTGTGTGTGTTTCCTATGCAGATCCTAAGCCCAGTGTCACATGCAAGTAGGAGGAGTAAGAAGGGTTCCTGGCAAATCCGGGTTATGGATTGCATTTAAAAAGGCCCCGTGGGAGTGCAATGGGCCCCTGTCTTGCTGCTTAGCAATAATGGTATGGGTTTAGGTTCTGCTGTGTGTACTGGTGGTTGACTGCCCCCCAGCCCAGAGTGTGCATGGAAAATTGTCTGGCAGCCTCCCTGACAGCAAGCAGTGATAGTGCCCATGAAGGGGACCTTGTTGGGCCCGCCCCTTTCACGGTTATCGCTTCTCGGCCTTTTGGCTAAGATCAAGTGTAGTATCTGTTCTTATCAGTTTAATATCTGATACGTCCCCTATCTGGGGACCATATATTAAATGGATTTTTGAGAACGGGGGCCGATTTCGAAGCTTGCTTCCGTCGCCCTATGCATTGACCCGATATGGCAGTATCTTCGGGTACAGTGCACCACCCCCTTACAGGGTTAAAAAGAAAGATTCCTACTTTCATTGCTACCTGCTTGCTGGCTAGCCAGCTAGCCAGCCCTGTGGGCCTTGCTGCTGCTGCAGCCAATAAACAAAAGGTGGTGCTGCTGCTGCTTCTGCTGCTTCTGCTTCTGCTTGTGTCTGGCCCCTGTTGGAGCGTCCAGGCACAGGACTTCTGCTGCTGCTGACTAAATGGCCTCCTTAATTGGATCATTTGAGTAGCCAGCACACCTGTGCAGGTAGGGCATGACATGATAGGCAGCTGCCTTGATAGCGGGTGGGTGCTGAATGTTCCTAATTGACAAAATAAGATTAATGCTTATGAAGAAATATAAAATCTCATCCCTTCCCCAATATCGCGCCACACCCCTACCCCTTAATTCCCTGGTTGAACGTGATGGACATATGTCTTTTTTCGACCGTACTAACTATGTAACTATGTAACATAACATGGGGGGGGGGGGTCTCCTGGCTGTTCACACAGGTGTGTCATTGCTGTACATTGACCATGCATTGCTTCTGTGGTATTGCAAAGGCAAAGACAAATGCTTCCAGCCATCCATTGCACTAATGGATTGGTCATCAGCTGGCTGTCTATGTCCCGCATCAATATAGACCAAAGTACAGAGGGTTAGGCTATGCTATTGTGCACCTACCTGATGCATCAGAAGGTGCGAGGCCCTTGCTAAATTCTGTGCACAGACTTTGAGATCTATGCTTTAGACTGTATCTAAACCTGCTCCAACATGGACTGACATTCTGGCCTACTTTCAGCCGATGCGACTTGTCTGTCGCTGAACAGTCGCTTTTTATGTATTCAGCACCTATGTATAATGTTGTAAAAATGCTCTAGAAGCTAAAGTCGCAGAAATGTCACACATATTTGGCCTGCAACTTTCTGTGCGACAAATTCAGACAGGAAAAATCAGTATAAATCCTTAGAAAATTATCCCCCAGTGTCTCCATCTGCTGGCGGTATTGAATAAGCATTGCTGCACTGATGGGGTATGCATTAGACGAAAAAAAAGAAGAAAAAGAAGAATAATACGCCCAGAAAAGAGGCGAAAAGGAGAAAAACGTAAAAAAACGTGAAAAAAAAGTAAGAGGAAGAGAAGGGAAAAAAAGGTGGAAATGGGTTTAAAAGTGATTTCGGCGGAGAAATATATATATATATATATATATATATATATATATATATATGCGCACACACACACATAGATATAAACGTATTCTCCGTTGAGATATTGCAGCCGCTGCTGTGTCCAGGCCCAGGAGCCTTAGCACTGTGCTGTGATGTCACTCAATACCACTGACATCACTAGGTGTAAACAA
Source organism: Hyla sarda (assembly GCF_029499605.1). Lineage (NCBI taxonomy): Eukaryota > Metazoa > Chordata > Amphibia > Anura > Hylidae > Hyla > Hyla sarda. Next base: position 136,375 of record NW_026610993.1, read on the forward strand.
CATCTCTCCTTTGCTGTGTATGTGACTATGGAGCTGTTTGGTGATGTCGTCTATTACGGCCTTCATAGAAGCAACAGGAGATTGTTGCATCCATCTTGAACCCTCAGAACTACAGTGCTATGATGTCACTCACTTCCACAGGCCTTGCAGAGTGTAAACAACAACAACCCAGCTTTGTTGTGTATGTAACCAAAGGGATTTGTGATGTCACCTAGAACCTTCACAGCAGCGACAGCTTTATGAGGAGCATCAGCACTGCTCTGCCTGAGCAGAACCATCACCGCCATAGGTTGTCAAATAACCCGGATTTAACCCACACAGGTAAGTCCAATGGGGTGCAGGCATGTCCTCTATGCTTACAGCTTCCCGTGGGTGTTGGTTTGATACCGTTTGGGGACAGCCAAGGAGGCATCTGCAGGCAACAAAGGTAGGTGTGTGCTTGTGTGTGTGTTTCCTATGCAGATCCTAAGCCCAGTGTCACATGCAAGTAGGAGGAGTAAGAAGGGTTCCTGGCAAATCCGGGTTATGGATTGCATTTAAAAAGGCCCCGTGGGAGTGCAATGGGCCCCTGTCTTGCTGCTTAGCAATAATGGTATGGGTTTAGGTTCTGCTGTGTGTACTGGTGGTTGACTGCCCCCCAGCCCAGAGTGTGCATGGAAAATTGTCTGGCAGCCTCCCTGACAGCAAGCAGTGATAGTGCCCATGAAGGGGACCTTGTTGGGCCCGCCCCTTTCACGGTTATCGCTTCTCGGCCTTTTGGCTAAGATCAAGTGTAGTAATACAGGAGATCTGGTCAGAAGGTACTCGGGTACCCCTCTCCTCGGCCTTGTGGGATCGCCCAGGTTTATTGCCTGGGCTTCACCCACTTGTTGCTATTGGGGAGAGGGCCTAGTCCCAGGGTAACGAGTAGCGATCGCCTCTCAAGACCTTCGGGTGGAGAGAGGTTAGAACCATGGATGATGATCCGGATCCAGGTTCTGTGCCGGCATACGCAAGGATCAAAAACACCGTGAGAGTCATTCTCACGGATGATACCAAAAGGGCGGACGATTTGAAATTCGTAGTAGAGGACGTGCTCGGAGGAGTTTTCGGAATACAGAAGGGCGAGATATTGGCAATCCAGGACTACCCGAAGCGTAAAATTTTTGATGTGACGTTCACACAAAATGGCATCCACAGAGATTTTGTTACCAGAGCTGCTGCGAGTAAAGACAAAAAGCTTCAGGGTGTCCGGATTATTGAGCACGTTCTAGACGATATTAAGCTGGTGGTAGTAAAGATGTATTCCCCTTTCGCCAACCTACACGATGTTGAGTTGTTTTTACAAGTCTATTTTAGTAAGGTTGAGTGCAGAGGAAAAATCATGAACAGCTGTGGCATCTGGACATCTAAGTGGAGATTTCAGGTTACATGCAAAAAAGATGACAGATTGCCAGGGGGAATACAACTACCACCAGCTCGTTTTAAAATAAATAATATGTGTGGCGACCTCTTTTATGCGGGGATGCCAAGCTACTGCAGGAAGTGTCACAGATATGGACACACAAAAGAAAACTGTGAAAGTACATGCAAAAAATGTGGTAGCACACAGCACGAGACAGAGAAATGCACAAGAGGAGGGAGGTGCAATTTCTGTCAACAATTCGGTCACCTTTTCTCCTCTTGTCCCCACAGACATAGGACGGAGCAGCAGTGGCAACCCTGGAGGCAGCAAGGACAGCAACCGGGACACCAGCCGAGGCAAGCAGAGCCAGTGATTACCCCCCCACAAGAGGTAAGCGGTGAGATGGAGAAGGAGAAAGACCCCCCTCAGGCAAAAGGAGGGGACCCTAAAGAGCAGAGGATGGCCAAAAAACGTGCAAGTGGTGAAAAAACTGGCCCCCAGGAGCATGCTGGGTTAAGAGAGGAGCGGACGGCGGCCGAATCCGCTCCTCAGCAACCTCTGGCTCAGGGTCCCCCTGAGAGCGATGATCCGGGTGGAGAGGTGAAGGTTAAAAGGCGGAGGGGCTCCAGAAGACTCTATTCGGAGGCGGTCCAGGGGGAGCCGATGGAAGTACCTGCGGATGCAGGGAACCCAAGTGACGTTCCTCCACAGGTCCCCATAGGGGATACCCCCCCTCCTCCCTGCCAGGAGGAGGTTTCAGGGGTGACCGTCTCTGAGGTACCAGAGACGGAACTAAGTGAACACCCGACCCCTATGGAGGGGCAAGAGGTGGAAGAACCCAATGAGTCTGGAGCCCTGATTGCCAGGATGCCCGAGAA
>NW_026610994.1:0-138383 GCF_029499605.1 Hyla sarda
CTTCCATTTAAAAAAGATCGGGTTGGGAGGCAGCCATGAAAGGACATCCAACTAACGTCTTTTTGTCTGTTTGATAGTCCAATAACTTTAAAAAACTTCCAAAGCTTCACAGACTGAGCATTAGTGCAGAATGGTACTTCATATAATCTCTCATTTTTCCTTATTTCTTGTTCTATTTTCTTTTTATCAGGTTCACCTAAAGAGCTCAAACCAAATTGATCATTGAAAGACCCGAGGAGCACATAGAAGGTAGGTATCACATGTGCTATGGGTCTCCTCAAATCCCTCTCACACCAGCCCCATTTGGAAAACAACCATCCTGCAAGGTATTTACTCATGTCTGCCGCCCTATTATTGCACTGTATCAATTTAAAAATTAAAAGAAAATAGTGCACCTTTAAAAACAGATCAATGTTTGGAAAGTTATATCCGCCCAAATTCATACTCTTCATCACTTCTTCTCTTCTCATTTTCTCCATCTTAGACCCCCAGAAGAACACAAAAAGCTTCCTTGTGACTCTCCTAGTCCATAACTTCCCTGGAGGAAGCACCATAGCCGTATACAAGAGAAGCGGTAGGATTACAGACTTAATGATAAGAACTTTCCCTTTAAGTGACAAGTTCCTTAACCTCCAGAAGGATAGCTTCTTCTCAATTTTACTGTCCAAAGTCTCATAACTTTTCTTTCCTTTGAGGTATTTATCAAATATCACTCCTAGCACTTCAATGTCTTCTTTTTCCTTAACACCATCCACTACTATATTCTCTTGGTTCCCAAAACTGCATAATTGGCACTTCCCCCAGTTCACATTCATCCCAGCCACACAACAAAAAATCCTCACATGCAAATTTACTCTGTTGAGATCTGCTTGGGATGTACAAGTAAAAACCACATCGTCCATATAACTTAAAACCTTTAACTTACTACCATCACTACCTGGAATAAAAACACCACTCACACATTTATCTTTCTGCACATTCTTCAACAGGCCCTCTGTAACGCATATAAACAGAATTGGGGAGAGTGGGCATCCCTGTCTGACTCCAGACAAGACATTAAAAGCAGGCCCCACATGCCCATTTACTAAAATCTGACTTGTCACCCCATGATAAAAACTCATAATAACAGATAATAACTTTTCTGGAATACCTAAGTGTTTTAAAGCAATGAACATAAAATCATGTGCAACCTTATCATAAGCCTTTTCGAAATCTATGGACTCAACAAACAGTGCATTCTTGTTAAAGTTACTGTAATAAATAGAGTCTCTTAAAAGCAATAAATTATCTGTTATTTTTCTTTTCGGTACTGCACAAACTTGGTATTCTCCCACAAGGTGGTCCACTACATCACTCAGTCTATTAGCCACAATCTTAGCAATTATCTTGTAGTCACAATTTAATAAAGTTATAGGTCTCCAATTTTTAAGATCTCTGCCATCACCTTTTTTATGAATTAATGTTATGACCCCTTTCTTCATAGATTCAGCTAAAACACCTGAGTTAAAAACATATTGCACCACCCGTGTAAACTCTTTACTTAAAATATTCCAGAACGCGGAATAAAACTCAGCGGGGAGACCATCACAGCCTGGTGTCTTCCCTTTGGCCATCTTATCCAGGGCCTGCTTGATCTCCCCTTCACTAACATCATCAATCAAAAAATCTACTTTTTCAACAGGAACATTATTCTCCAAAATATTACAATAATCATTCATCTCCGTCTCACTGGCTCTGCTCTTATTACTAAAGAGTGTCTCATAAAATCTGCCAATCTCCTTCACCATCTCCTCTCCAAAAACTTCCCCCGTAGGGGTAAAAACAGATTTAAAAACACCTTTAGCATTAAAACATTTTTTAAAGAAATACCGTGTACACTGCTCATTTTCTTCTAGGTGCTGCACTTTAGACTTATATACAATATTCCTTCCCTTTTCCAACAACCTTTTTTTCATCTCCCCCTTCACCTTAACAATCTCATCCTCCACCTCCACACCAACACGTTTAAACTTATAGAGAGTCTCTAACCGGGATACAAGCCTTTCATCACTCCTCCTCTTCTCTTGTGCTCTCTTTATGCAAAACATCTTAAAGAAATTAGAAAACTCTCCTTTAGCCCATTCCCACCACACTAAGACATTACTAAAATCAGGTTGTTTAGAAACACAGGATAAAAACACATGATTAAAACCAGCCATTACTTCCTCATCTTCCAATAGACTTACATTTAATTTCCAGAGCCCCCTCCCAAAATGAAGGGACTCTGTGACACTTATCTCAGCCGACACCATCTTGTGGTCTGAGAAAGTTGACATCATTTGATTGCACCGGACCACCTTAATCCCATCAGAGACCAGGATGTAATCGATCCGGGATTTACAGCGGCCACTATCTGATATGTACGTATATCTTTCATCAGTGCTAACCATCAGTCCAACATCAGTAAAATGCAAGTCTTGAATAATTTGATTTAAAACATTGGAAGTAATATCAGTTCTAACCTCAGCAGAGCTCTCACGATCATTGACGGATCTAATGCAGTTAAAATCGCCAACAATAATAGTATCTTCACGACCAGGGATAAAAAACTTAAGGGACTCTAAAAAAGACAAACGTGCTTGTTTTTCTGCTGGAGCATACACATTAAAAATTCTCATCCTCTGGCCCAAAACCTCAAAAATTAAAACCATACAACGACCAGGTACTAAAGTTTGGCAATTTAAAACTTTAATGTCCCTGTTTCGCAATAAAATCCCAACACCTTCATTTTTGTTTTCTGCACATGTGGACCAGAAGGACTGCCCACACTTCCACTCATTTGCATAAGGTGCTGACTTTATTGCACACTCCTGTAAACATATCACATCACTTCTAACATTCTCAAGAATATCAAAAATTGCAGCTCTCCTAATTTCAGACTCAATACTTCTTACATTAATAGTTGTTACAACCAAAGTCATAATAACTAGGAAAAGAAAACCAAATGCTTTAAAATCCATCTTAACTTAGAAATTAACATTTTGGCCTTCAACTTTCCTATGTAAACTTGCAAAACAATCAGGCGACCCTATGTTAGAGTCCCTGTCTATTTCATTATCACTACCAAGAACAAGGGCTTCCTGATCCTCAGTCCAGCTCCCTGTCTTACACCTTTTATTCACAACCTGCACATCCTCATCTTCCTCCTCCTCTTCTTCCTTACTGCGAGAAACTCTCTGACCAGGTGTTAGAGATCTCTGAGATGACCCAACAACTTCCATTCCCTCCTCCTCCCCCACAATTGGGTTTGGACATTCAATATCATCCATAGCCTCTTCACTAGAAAGAACATCACCATACACTGTCTCAATTTTCTCCACCACTTTCACTTTTTTTGCTTTTTTCTTTTTCACCAAGGTAAATTCACCTCCCACACCTGTCTCCTCACCAGTCACAGCAGTGGAAACACCCTCCTCCCCTGACCTCTCCTGAGTGCTAATGTGCTCCACTATCACAGAACTTTCCTCAGCCACCTGTGCCACATTAACACTCACACTCACACTCTCACCAACTCCAGGAACAAACCTCCCTCCCCCTTTTTCTCTTTGTTCTCCTCTATTCCCAGCTGCATCAGCATAACTTCTCTTCTTTTTATACCACATATCACAGCCTCTTGCCAAATGTTCCTCACTTCCACAGATATCACATGTCTTCTTCTCTGTACAAATACTTGCTTCATGACCAGTTTTCCCACAATTTCTGCAACATTCTCCTTTCTCAGGGCAATAATCCTGCACATGGCCATAGGCATGGCACTTTCTACAATATTGCAACTGGCCTTCATAAAAGCAGAAACCTCTCTCTCCTCCGATAGAAAACACCTGTGGTATGCTCTTCCTTCCATCTTGCATTCCTTCATCTTTTTTAAATTTTACAATAAACTTTCTCTTACAATTAAAGTACCCAAACTTGTTCTTAAGTCTTCCTATAAATTTCACTTCCTCGCAATACCGGAACAAAAAGTTTGTAACCATTTCATCAGAAACCTTAGGATTATACATGTGGACAATTACTACCTTTGTTGTATTCATAAATAACGGTTCCACTTTAATCTTCTTCATTATAGCAGGCTCACTTTTCCTCTTCATTTCTTCAAGATCCATATAGACTCTCTGGCAAATCTCAGAACCACAAAAAGTAATATCATAAATTCCTTGCCTAGGAAAATCCTGTATAGCCAATACATTCCATACCTGTAGGTAATCAAGCTTGCGAAGAATCTCCACAACGATTTGGTCAAGTCCGATCGTCCCCCGGTGCTCGCCAGGAACGTAGATCCGCACCGTGTCCTCAAGTCCACGCGCCTTCTCGCTCATTTTTGCAGGTAAAACCCACGATCGCAGCTCAGCAACAATCCAGGGCCCCCCGTAAAGAGGGCCCCGATCACCACTCCTTTCAACCCAAACCACGCACAGAAATCCACACGTGATCTTAGCCAAAAGGCCGAGAAGCGATAACCGTGAAAGGGGCGGGCCCAACAAGGTCCCCTTCATGGGCACTATCACTGCTTGCTGTCAGGGAGGCTGCCAGACAATTTTCCATGCACACTCTGGGCTGGGGGGCAGTCAACCACCAGTACACACAGCAGAACCTAAACCCATACCATTATTGCTAAGCAGCAAGACAGGGGCCCATTGCACTCCCACGGGGCCTTTTTAAATGCAATCCATAACCCGGATTTGCCAGGAACCCTTCTTACTCCTCCTACTTGCATGTGACACTGGGCTTAGGATCTGCATAGGAAACACACACACAAGCACACACCTACCTTTGTTGCCTGCAGATGCCTCCTTGGCTGTCCCCAAACGGTATCAAACCAACACCCACGGGAAGCTGTAAGCATAGAGGACATGCCTGCACCCCATTGGACTTACCTGTGTGGGTTAAATCCGGGTTATTTGACAACCTATGGCGGTGATGGTTCTGCTCAGGCAGAGCAGTGCTGATGCTCCTCATAAAGCTGTCGCTGCTGTGAAGGTTCTAGGTGACATCACAAATCCCTATGGTTACATACACAACAAAGCTGGGTTGTTGTTGTTTACACTCTGCAAGGCCTGTGGAAGTGAGTGACATCATAGCACTGTAGTTCTGAGGGTTCAAGATGGATGCAACAATCTCCTGTTGCTTCTATGAAGGCCGTAATAGACGACATCACCAAACAGCTCCATAGTCACATACACAGCAAAGGAGAGATGTTGTTTACACCTAGTGATGTCAGTGGTATTGAGTGACATCACAGCACAGTGCTAAGGCTCCTGGGCCTGGACACAGCAGCGGCTGCAATATCTCAACGGAGAATACGTTTATATCTATGTGTGTGTGTGCGCATATATATATATATATATATATATATATATATATATATATTTCTCCGCCGAAATCACTTTTAAACCCATTTCCACCTTTTTTTCCCTTCTCTTCCTCTTACTTTTTTTTCACGTTTTTTTACGTTTTTCTCCTTTTCGCCTCTTTTCTGGGCGTATTATTCTTCTTTTTCTTCTTTTTTTTCGTCTAATGCATACCCCATCAGTGCAGCAATGCTTATTCAATACTGCCAGCAGATGGAGACACTGGGGGATAATTTTCTAAGGATTTATACTGATTTTTCCTGTCTGAATTTGTCGCACAGAAAGTTGCAGGCCAAATATGTGTGACATTTCTGCGACTTTAGCTTCTAGAGCATTTTTACAACATTATACATAGGTGCTGAATACATAAAAAGCGACTGTTCAGCGACAGACAAGTCGCATCGGCTGAAAGTAGGCCAGAATGTCAGTCCATGTTGGAGCAGGTTTAGATACAGTCTAAAGCATAGATCTCAAAGTCTGTGCACAGAATTTAGCAAGGGCCTCGCACCTTCTGATGCATCAGGTAGGTGCACAATAGCATAGCCTAACCCTCTGTACTTTGGTCTATATTGATGCGGGACATAGACAGCCAGCTGATGACCAATCCATTAGTGCAATGGATGGCTGGAAGCATTTGTCTTTGCCTTTGCAATACCACAGAAGCAATGCATGGTCAATGTACAGCAATGACACACCTGTGTGAACAGCCAGGAGACCCCCCCCCCCCCCCCCCATGTTATGTTACATAGTTACATAGTTAGTACGGTCGAAAAAAGACATATGTCCATCAAGTTCAACCAGGGAATTAAGGGGTAGGGGTGTGGCGCGATATTGGGGAAGGGATGAGATTTTATATTTCTTCATAAGCATTAATCTTATTTTGTCAATTAGGAACATTCAGCACCCACCCGCTATCAAGGCAGCTGCCTATCATGTCATGCCCTACCTGCACAGGTGTGCTGGCTACTCAAATGATCCAATTAAGGAGGCCATTTAGTCAGCAGCAGCAGAAGTCCTGTGCCTGGACGCTCCAACAGGGGCCAGACACAAGCAGAAGCAGAAGCAGCAGAAGCAGCAGCAGCACCACCTTTTGTTTTTTGGCTGCAGCAGCAGCAGCAAGGCCCACAGGGCTGGCTAGCTGGCTAGCCAGCAAGCAGGTAGCAATGAAAGTAGGAATCTTTCTTTTTAACCCTGTAAGGGGGTGGTGCACTGTACCCGAAGATACTGCCATATCGGGTCAATGCATAGGGCGACGGAAGCAAGCTTCGAAATCGGCCCCCGTTCTCAAAAATCCATTTAATATATGGTCCCCAGATAGGGGACGTATCAGATATTAAACTGATAAGAACAGATACTACACTTGATCTTAGCCAAAAGGCCGAGAAGCGATAACCGTGAAAGGGGCGGGCCCAACAAGGTCCCCTTCATGGGCACTATCACTGCTTGCTGTCAGGGAGGCTGCCAGACAATTTTCCATGCACACTCTGGGCTGGGGGGCAGTCAACCACCAGTACACACAGCAGAACCTAAACCCATACCATTATTGCTAAGCAGCAAGACAGGGGCCCATTGCACTCCCACGGGGCCTTTTTAAATGCAATCCATAACCCGGATTTGCCAGGAACCCTTCTTACTCCTCCTACTTGCATGTGACACTGGGCTTAGGATCTGCATAGGAAACACACACACAAGCACACACCTACCTTTGTTGCCTGCAGATGCCTCCTTGGCTGTCCCCAAACGGTATCAAACCAACACCCACGGGAAGCTGTAAGCATAGAGGACATGCCTGCACCCCATTGGACTTACCTGTGTGGGTTAAATCCGGGTTATTTGACAACCTATGGCGGTGATGGTTCTGCTCAGGCAGAGCAGTGCTGATGCTCCTCATAAAGCTGTCGCTGCTGTGAAGGTTCTAGGTGACATCACAAATCCCTATGGTTACATACACAACAAAGCTGGGTTGTTGTTGTTTACACTCTGCAAGGCCTGTGGAAGTGAGTGACATCATAGCACTGTAGTTCTGAGGGTTCAAGATGGATGCAACAATCTCCTGTTGCTTCTATGAAGGCCGTAATAGACGACATCACCAAACAGCTCCATAGTCACATACACAGCAAAGGAGAGATGTTGTTTACACCTAGTGATGTCAGTGGTATTGAGTGACATCACAGCACAGTGCTAAGGCTCCTGGGCCTGGACACAGCAGCGGCTGCAATATCTCAACGGAGAATACGTTTATATCTATGTGTGTGTGTGCGCATATATATATATATATATATATATATATATATATATATATATATATTTCTCCGCCGAAATCACTTTTAAACCCATTTCCACCTTTTTTTCCCTTCTCTTCCTCTTACTTTTTTTTCACGTTTTTTTACGTTTTTCTCCTTTTCGCCTCTTTTCTGGGCGTATTATTCTTCTTTTTCTTCTTTTTTTTCGTCTAATGCATACCCCATCAGTGCAGCAATGCTTATTCAATACTGCCAGCAGATGGAGACACTGGGGGATAATTTTCTAAGGATTTATACTGATTTTTCCTGTCTGAATTTGTCGCACAGAAAGTTGCAGGCCAAATATGTGTGACATTTCTGCGACTTTAGCTTCTAGAGCATTTTTACAACATTATACATAGGTGCTGAATACATAAAAAGCGACTGTTCAGCGACAGACAAGTCGCATCGGCTGAAAGTAGGCCAGAATGTCAGTCCATGTTGGAGCAGGTTTAGATACAGTCTAAAGCATAGATCTCAAAGTCTGTGCACAGAATTTAGCAAGGGCCTCGCACCTTCTGATGCATCAGGTAGGTGCACAATAGCATAGCCTAACCCTCTGTACTTTGGTCTATATTGATGCGGGACATAGACAGCCAGCTGATGACCAATCCATTAGTGCAATGGATGGCTGGAAGCATTTGTCTTTGCCTTTGCAATACCACAGAAGCAATGCATGGTCAATGTACAGCAATGACACACCTGTGTGAACAGCCAGGAGACCCCCCCCCCCCATGTTATGTTACATAGTTACATAGTTAGTACGGTCGAAAAAAGACATATGTCCATCACGTTCAACCAGGGAATTAAGGGGTAGGGGTGTGGCGCGATATTGGGGAAGGGATGAGATTTTATATTTCTTCATAAGCATTAATCTTATTTTGTCAATTAGGAACATTCAGCACCCACCCGCTATCAAGGCAGCTGCCTATCATGTCATGCCCTACCTGCACAGGTGTGCTGGCTACTCAAATGATCCAATTAAGGAGGCCATTTAGTCAGCAGCAGCAGAAGTCCTGTGCCTGGACGCTCCAACAGGGGCCAGACACAAGCAGAAGCAGAAGCAGCAGAAGCAGCAGCAGCACCACCTTTTGTTTTTTGGCTGCAGCAGCAGCAAGGCCCACAGGGCTGGCTAGCTGGCTAGCCAGCAAGCAGGTAGCAATGAAAGTAGGAATCTTTCTTTTTAACCCTGTAAGGGGGTGGTGCACTGTACCCGAAGATACTGCCATATCGGGTCAATGCATAGGGCGACGGAAGCAAGCTTCGAAATCGGCCCCCGTTCTCAAAAATCCATTTAATATATGGTCCCCAGATAGGGGACGTATCAGATATTAAACTGATAAGAACAGATACTACACTTGATCTTAGCCAAAAGGCCGAGAAGCGATAACCGTGAAAGGGGCGGGCCCAACAAGGTCCCCTTCATGGGCACTATCACTGCTTGCTGTCAGGGAGGCTGCCAGACAATTTTCCATGCACACTCTGGGCTGGGGGGCAGTCAACCACCAGTACACACAGCAGAACCTAAACCCATACTATTATTGCTAAGCAGCAAGACAGGGGCCCATTGCACTCCCACGGGGCCTTTTTAAATGCAATCCATAACCCGGATTTGCCAGGAACCCTTCTTACTCCTCCTACTTGCATGTGACACTGGGCTTAGGATCTGCATAGGAAACACACACACAAGCACACACCTACCTTTGTTGCCTGCAGATGCCTCCTTGGCTGTCCCCAAACGGTATCAAACCAACACCCACGGGAAGCTGTAAGCATAGAGGACATGCCTGCACCCCATTGGACTTACCTGTGTGGGTTAAATCCGGGTTATTTGACAACCTATGGCGGTGATGGTTCTGCTCAGGCAGAGCAGTGCTGATGCTCCTCATAAAGCTGTCACTGCTGTGAAGGTTCTAGGTGACATCACAAATCCCTATGGTTACATACACAACAAAGCTGGGTTGTTGTTGTTTACACTCTGCAAGGCCTGTGGAAGTGAGTGACATCATAGCACTGTAGTTCTGAGGGTTCAAGATGGATGCAACAATCTCCTGTTGCTTCTATGAAGGCCGTAATAGACGACATCACCAAACAGCTCCATAGTCACATACACAGCAAAGGAGAGATGTTGTTTACACCTAGTGATGTCAGTGGTATTGAGTGACATCACAGCACAGTGCTAAGGCTCCTGGGCCTGGACACAGCAGCGGCTGCAATATCTCAACGGAGAATACGTTTATATCTATGTGTGTGTGTGCGCATATATATATATATATATATATATATATATATATATATATATTTCTCCGCCGAAATCACTTTTAAACCCATTTCCACCTTTTTTTCCCTTCTCTTCCTCTTACTTTTTTTTCACGTTTTTTTACGTTTTTCTCCTTTTCGCCTCTTTTCTGGGCGTATTATTCTTCTTTTTCTTCTTTTTTTTCGTCTAATGCATACCCCATCAGTGCAGCAATGCTTATTCAATACTGCCAGCAGATGGAGACACTGGGGGATAATTTTCTAAGGATTTATACTGATTTTTCCTGTCTGAATTTGTCGCACAGAAAGTTGCAGGCCAAATATGTGTGACATTTCTGCGACTTTAGCTTCTAGAGCATTTTTACAACATTATACATAGGTGCTGAATACATAAAAAGCGACTGTTCAGCGACAGACAAGTCGCATCGGCTGAAAGTAGGCCAGAATGTCAGTCCATGTTGGAGCAGGTTTAGATACAGTCTAAAGCATAGATCTCAAAGTCTGTGCACAGAATTTAGCAAGGGCCTCGCACCTTCTGATGCATCAGGTAGGTGCACAATAGCATAGCCTAACCCTCTGTACTTTGGTCTATATTGATGCGGGACATAGACAGCCAGCTGATGACCAATCCATTAGTGCAATGGATGGCTGGAAGCATTTGTCTTTGCCTTTGCAATACCACAGAAGCAATGCATGGTCAATGTACAGCAATGACACACCTGTGTGAACAGCCAGGAGACCCCCCCCCCCCCATGTTATGTTACATAGTTACATAGTTAGTACGGTCGAAAAAAGACATATGTCCATCAAGTTCAACCAGGGAATTAAGGGGTAGGGGTGTGGCGCGATATTGGGGAAGGGATGAGATTTTATATTTCTTCATAAGCATTAATCTTATTTTGTCAATTAGGAACATTCAGCACCCACCCGCTATCAAGGCAGCTGCCTATCATGTCATGCCCTACCTGCACAGGTGTGCTGGCTACTCAAATGATCCAATTAAGGAGGCCATTTAGTCAGCAGCAGCAGAAGTCCTGTGCCTGGACGCTCCAACAGGGGCCAGACACAAGCAGAAGCAGAAGCAGCAGAAGCAGCAGCAGCACCACCTTTTGTTTTTTGGCTGCAGCAGCAGCAAGGCCCACAGGGCTGGCTAGCTGGCTAGCCAGCAAGCAGGTAGCAATGAAAGTAGGAATCTTTCTTTTTAACCCTGTAAGGGGGTGGTGCACTGTACCCGAAGATACTGCCATATCGGGTCAATGCATAGGGCGACGGAAGCAAGCTTCGAAATCGGCCCCCGTTCTCAAAAATCCATTTAATATATGGTCCCCAGATAGGGGACGTATCAGATATTAAACTGATAAGAACAGATACTACACTTGATCTTAGCCAAAAGGCCGAGAAGCGATAACCGTGAAAGGGGCGGGCCCAACAAGGTCCCCTTCATGGGCACTATCACTGCTTGCTGTCAGGGAGGCTGCCAGACAATTTTCCATGCACACTCTGGGCTGGGGGGCAGTCAACCACCAGTACACACAGCAGAACCTAAACCCATACCATTATTGCTAAGCAGCAAGACAGGGGCCCATTGCACTCCCACGGGGCCTTTTTAAATGCAATCCATAACCCGGATTTGCCAGGAACCCTTCTTACTCCTCCTACTTGCATGTGACACTGGGCTTAGGATCTGCATAGGAAACACACACACAAGCACACACCTACCTTTGTTGCCTGCAGATGCCTCCTTGGCTGTCCCCAAACGGTATCAAACCAACACCCACGGGAAGCTGTAAGCATAGAGGACATGCCTGCACCCCATTGGACTTACCTGTGTGGGTTAAATCCGGGTTATTTGACAACCTATGGCGGTGATGGTTCTGCTCAGGCAGAGCAGTGCTGATGCTCCTCATAAAGCTGTCGCTGCTGTGAAGGTTCTAGGTGACATCACAAATCCCTATGGTTACATACACAACAAAGCTGGGTTGTTGTTGTTTACACTCTGCAAGGCCTGTGGAAGTGAGTGACATCATAGCACTGTAGTTCTGAGGGTTCAAGATGGATGCAACAATCTCCTGTTGCTTCTATGAAGGCCGTAATAGACGACATCACCAAACAGCTCCATAGTCACATACACAGCAAAGGAGAGATGTTGTTTACACCTAGTGATGTCAGTGGTATTGAGTGACATCACAGCACAGTGCTAAGGCTCCTGGGCCTGGACACAGCAGCGGCTGCAATATCTCAACGGAGAATACGTTTATATCTATGTGTGTGTGTGCGCATATATATATATATATATATATATATATATATATATATATTTCTCCGCCGAAATCACTTTTAAACCCATTTCCACCTTTTTTTCCCTTCTCTTCCTCTTACTTTTTTTTCACGTTTTTTTACGTTTTTCTCCTTTTCGCCTCTTTTCTGGGCGTATTATTCTTCTTTTTCTTCTTTTTTTTCGTCTAATGCATACCCCATCAGTGCAGCAATGCTTATTCAATACTGCCAGCAGATGGAGACACTGGGGGATAATTTTCTAAGGATTTATACTGATTTTTCCTGTCTGAATTTGTCGCACAGAAAGTTGCAGGCCAAATATGTGTGACATTTCTGCGACTTTAGCTTCTAGAGCATTTTTACAACATTATACATAGGTGCTGAATACATAAAAAGCGACTGTTCAGCGACAGACAAGTCGCATCGGCTGAAAGTAGGCCAGAATGTCAGTCCATGTTGGAGCAGGTTTAGATACAGTCTAAAGCATAGATCTCAAAGTCTGTGCACAGAATTTAGCAAGGGCCTCGCACCTTCTGATGCATCAGGTAGGTGCACAATAGCATAGCCTAACCCTCTGTACTTTGGTCTATATTGATGCGGGACATAGACAGCCAGCTGATGACCAATCCATTAGTGCAATGGATGGCTGGAAGCATTTGTCTTTGCCTTTGCAATACCACAGAAGCAATGCATGGTCAATGTACAGCAATGACACACCTGTGTGAACAGCCAGGAGACCCCCCCCCCCCCATGTTATGTTACATAGTTACATAGTTAGTACGGTCGAAAAAAGACATATGTCCATCAAGTTCAACCAGGGAATTAAGGGGTAGGGGTGTGGCGCGATATTGGGGAAGGGATGAGATTTTATATTTCTTCATAAGCATTAATCTTATTTTGTCAATTAGGAACATTCAGCACCCACCCGCTATCAAGGCAGCTGCCTATCATGTCATGCCCTACCTGCACAGGTGTGCTGGCTACTCAAATGATCCAATTAAGGAGTCCATTTAGTCAGCAGCAGCAGAAGTCCTGTGCCTGGACGCTCCAACAGGGGCCAGACACAAGCAGAAGCAGAAGCAGCAGAAGCAGCAGCAGCACCACCTTTTGTTTTTTGGCTGCAGCAGCAGCAAGGCCCACAGGGCTGGCTAGCTGGCTAGCCAGCAAGCAGGTAGCAATGAAAGTAGGAATCTTTCTTTTTAACCCTGTAAGGGGGTGGTGCACTGTACCCGAAGATACTGCCATATCGGGTCAATGCATAGGGCGACGGAAGCAAGCTTCGAAATCGGCCCCCGTTCTCAAAAATCCATTTAATATATGGTCCCCAGATAGGGGACGTATCAGATATTAAACTGATAAGAACAGATACTACACTTGATCTTAGCCAAAAGGCCGAGAAGCGATAACCGTGAAAGGGGCGGGCCCAACAAGGTCCCCTTCATGGGCACTATCACTGCTTGCTGTCAGGGAGGCTGCCAGACAATTTTCCATGCACACTCTGGGCTGGGGGGCAGTCAACCACCAGTACACACAGCAGAACCTAAACCCATACCATTATTGCTAAGCAGCAAGACAGGGGCCCATTGCACTCCCACGGGGCCTTTTTAAATGCAATCCATAACCCGGATTTGCCAGGAACCCTTCTTACTCCTCCTACTTGCATGTGACACTGGGCTTAGGATCTGCATAGGAAACACACACACAAGCACACACCTACCTTTGTTGCCTGCAGATGCCTCCTTGGCTGTCCCCAAACGGTATCAAACCAACACCCACGGGAAGCTGTAAGCATAGAGGACATGCCTGCACCCCATTGGACTTACCTGTGTGGGTTAAATCCGGGTTATTTGACAACCTATGGCGGTGATGGTTTGTTACATTCTTATACTGGTCAAATTTCATTTGACACAGTCACCATTGGAGAGGAATAAATTACTCACTTTACGTCAAATTAAGTAAACAATCATACATTTATTTTAGGCTCATAGACAAATATGGCAGACAGAATAAACTAGTAAATCTTATGTAAATAACAGTTCTTGCTTAAGTATTACAATAATAACATTAGGAAATGTAGTCATGTTCTCAGAACAATCTCACCAAGTGAGGGTTGTGTGGGCTGGATCCATCATGGAAAGTTCATCTAAGATGGCTTCCTCCTTCATCAGACTTGTCTGGCTCCGCCTCCTTCCTCTTAGCTTGGCTTACTTCAATGGTCTTGCTTCATGATGTCCTCCTCGTCCTCCATGGATGAGTGAGGTCTCCTTAATTATGCTTCCTTAATGATGCTTCCATTATGATGCTTCCATAATAATACTTCCATAATGATCCTGCACCCTATTGACGCAGTCTTCTTATATACCATACTTATGGGTGTGTTCTTTACATATGTGGGCGTGGTTATACTATGCCTTATATCCATAAATATACTTATCTCTATATATCTCCTCCTAGTGGGTTGGATTGAGTATATCTTTAACTAATGGGTGTATACATTATGTCACGCTTAACTTACATACTAATTGGACATTAGTACCCTTCCTAGAATAGTATAGTGTGTTATGCATACCTCAGCAATTCTATCTATAGTATCTAGCTATAGCTTAACTGTTCCTAAAGGTCATGGCATCCATTTTAGGTTTGACTCTTGTCAGCCATCTTGTATACCCTTGCATAAGTTATATTGTATATTAATCATTTTAACATGGTTCTGCTCAGGCAGAGCAGTGCTGATGCTCCTCATAAAGCTGTCGCTGCTGTGAAGGTTCTAGGTGACATCACAAATCCCTATGGTTACATACACAACAAAGGTGGGTTGTTGTTGTTTACACTCTGCAAGGCCTGTGGAAGTGAGTGACATCATAGCACTGTAGTTCTGAGGGTTCAAGATGGATGCAACAATCTCCTGTTGCTTCTATGAAGGCCGTAATAGACGACATCACCAAACAGCTCCATAGTCACATACACAGCAAAGGAGAGATGTTGTTTACACCTAGTGATGTCAGTGGTATTGAGTGACATCACAGCACAGTGCTAAGGCTCCTGGGCCTGGACACAGCAGCGGCTGCAATATCTCAACGGAGAATACGTTTATATCTATGTGTGTGTGTGCGCATATATATATATATATATATATATATATATATATATTTCTCCGCCGAAATCACTTTTAAACCCATTTCCACCTTTTTTTCCCTTCTCTTCCTCTTACTTTTTTTTCACGTTTTTTTACGTTTTTCTCCTTTTCGCCTCTTTTCTGGGCGTATTATTCTTCTTTTTCTTCTTTTTTTTCGTCTAATGCATACCCCATCAGTGCAGCAATGCTTATTCAATACTGCCAGCAGATGGAGACACTGGGGGATAATTTTCTAAGGATTTATACTGATTTTTCCTGTCTGAATTTGTCGCACAGAAAGTTGCAGGCCAAATATGTGTGACATTTCTGCGACTTTAGCTTCTAGAGCATTTTTACAACATTATACATAGGTGCTGAATACATAAAAAGCGACTGTTCAGCGACAGACAAGTCGCATCGGCTGAAAGTAGGCCAGAATGTCAGTCCATGTTGGAGCAGGTTTAGATACAGTCTAAAGCATAGATCTCAAAGTCTGTGCACAGAATTTAGCAAGGGCCTCGCACCTTCTGATGCATCAGGTAGGTGTACAATAGCATAGCCTAACCCTCTGTACTTTGGTCTATATTGATGCGGGACATAGACAGCCAGCTGATGACCAATCCATTAGTGCAATGGATGGCTGGAAGCATTTGTCTTTGCCTATGCAATACCACAGAAGCAATGCATGGTCAATGTACAGCAATGACACACCTGTGTGAACAGCCAGGAGACCCCCCCCCCCCATGTTATGTTACATAGTTACATAGTTAGTACGGTCGAAAAAAGACATATGTCCATCAAGTTCAACCAGGGAATTAAGGGGTAGGGGTGTGGCGCGATATTGGGGAAGGGATGAGATTTTATATTTCTTCATAAGCATTAATCTTATTTTGTCAATTAGGAACATTCAGCACCCACCCGCTATCAAGGCAGCTGCCTATCATGTCATGCCCTACCTGCACAGGTGTGCTGGCTACTCAAATGATCCAATTAAGGAGGCCATTTAGTCAGCAGCAGCAGAAGTCCTGTGCCTGGACGCTCCAACAGGGGCCAGACACAAGCAGAAGCAGAAGCAGCAGAAGCAGCAGCAGCACAACCTTTTATTTTTTGGCTGCAGCAGCAGCAAGGCCCACAGGGCTGGCTAGCTGGCTAGCCAGCAAGCAGGTAGCAATGAAAGTAGGAATCTTTCTTTTTAACCCTGTAAGGGGGTGGTGCACTGTACCCGAAGATACTGCCATATCGGGTCAATGCATAGGGCGACGGAAGCAAGCTTCGAAATCGGCCCCCGTTCTCAAAAATCCATTTAATATATGGTCCCCAGATAGGGGACGTATCAGATATTAAACTGATAAGAACAGATACTACACTTGATCTTAGCCAAAAGGCCGAGAAGCGATAACCGTGAAAGGGGCGGGCCCAACAAGGTCCCCTTCATGGGCACTATCACTGCTTGCTGTCAGGGAGGCTGCCAGACAATTTTCCATGCACACTCTGGGCTGGGGGGCAGTCAACCACCAGTACACACAGCAGAACCTAAACCCATACCATTATTGCTAAGCAGCAAGACAGGGGCCCATTGCACTCCCACGGGGCCTTTTTAAATGCAATCCATAACCCGGATTTGCCAGGAACCCTTCTTACTCCTCCTACTTGCATGTGACACTGGGCTTAGGATCTGCATAGGAAACACACACACAAGCACACACCTACCTTTGTTGCCTGCAGATGCCTCCTTGGCTGTCCCCAAACGGTATCAAACCAACACCCACGGGAAGCTGTAAGCATAGAGGACATGCCTGCACCCCATTGGACTTACCTGTGTGGGTTAAATCCGGGTTATTTGACAACCTATGGCGGTGATGGTTCTGCTCAGGCAGAGCAGTGCTGATGCTCCTCATAAAGCTGTCGCTGCTGTGAAGGTTCTAGGTGACATCACAAATCCCTATGGTTACATACACAACAAAGCTGGGTTGTTGTTGTTTACACTCTGCAAGGCCTGTGGAAGTGAGTGACATCATAGCACTGTAGTTCTGAGGGTTCAAGATGGATGCAACAATCTCCTGTTGCTTCTATGAAGGCCGTAATAGACGACATCACCAAACAGCTCCATAGTCACATACACAGCAAAGGAGAGATGTTGTTTACACCTAGTGATGTCAGTGGTATTGAGTGACATCACAGCACAGTGCTAAGGCTCCTGGGCCTGGACACAGCAGCGGCTGCAATATCTCAACGGAGAATACGTTTATATCTATGTGTGTGTGTGCGCATATATATATATATATATATATATATATATATATATATATATATATATTCTCCGCCGAAATCACTTTTAAACCCATTTCCACCTTTTTTTCCCTTCTCTTCCTCTTACTTTTTTTTCACGTTTTTTTACGTTTTTCTCCTTTTCGCCTCTTTTCTGGGCGTATTATTCTTCTTTTTCTTCTTTTTTTTCGTCTAATGCATACCCCATCAGTGCAGCAATGCCTGGGGGATAATTTTCTAAGGATTTATACTGATTTTTCCTGTCTGAATTTGTCGCACAGAAAGTTGCAGGCCAAATATGTGTGACATTTCTGCGACTTTAGCTTCTAGAGCATTTTTACAACATTATACATAGGTGCTGAATACATAAAAAGCGACTGTTCAGCGACAGACAAGTCACATCGGCTGAAAGTAGGCCAGAATGTCAGTCCATGTTGGAGCAGGTTTAGATACAGTCTAAAGCATAGATCTCAAAGTCTGTGCACAGAATTTAGCAAAGGCCTCGCACCTTCTGATGCATCAGGTAGGTGCACAATAGCATAGCCTAACCCTCTGTACTTTGGTCTATATTGATGCGGGACATAGACAGCCAGCTGATGACCAATCCATTAGTGCAATGGATGGCTGGAAGCATTTGTCTTTGCCTTTGCAATACCACAGAAGCAATGCATGGTCAATGTACAGCAATGACACACCTGTGTGAACAGCCAGGAGACCCCCCCCCCCCCCCCATGTTATGTTACATAGTTACATAGTTAGTACGGTCGAAAAAAGACATATGTCCATCAAGTTCAACCAGGGAATTAAGGGGTAGGGGTGTGGCGCGATATTGGGGAAGGGATGAGATTTTATATTTCTTCATAAGCATTAATCTTATTTTGTCAATTAGGAACATTCAGCACCCACCCGCTATCAAGGCAGCTGCCTATCATGTCATGCCCTACCTGCACAGGTGTGCTGGCTACTCAAATGATCCAATTAAGGAGGCCATTTAGTCAGCAGCAGCAGAAGTCCTGTGCCTGGACGCTCCAACAGGGGCCAGACACAAGCAGAAGCAGAAGCAGCAGAAGCAGCAGCAGCACCACCTTTTGTTTTTTGGCTGCAGCAGCAGCAAGGCCCACAGGGCTGGCTAGCTGGCTAGCCAGCAAGCAGGTAGCAATGAAAGTAGGAATCTTTCTTTTTAACCCTGTAAGGGGGTGGTGCACTGTACCCGAAGATACTGCCATATCGGGTCAATGCATAGGGCGACGGAAGCAAGCTTCGAAATCGGCCCCCGTTCTCAAAAATCCATTTAATATATGGTCCCCAGATAGGGGACGTATCAGATATTAAACTGATAAGAACAGATTTTTTTTTTTTTTTAAATCCCTCAGGTAGGGGATGAAAGTACTCCAAGCAATACTTTCAAACTGGCATTACAAACTTTCTGTAACACACAACCCTCTCATCATTGGGAAACTTTATTTATCAATCAAACAGACAAAAAAAAACAATCAAGATAAATCAACAAGATGAATCCATTTTTTCGATTTCCAAATGCCTTCCGCATCAATCCCACCCCTCTTAGAATCCCACAAATAACACAAATACAGTTTGCCTAACACCATTCGCACACTATTATTAACACTCACTTCTTTCCTCAAAAACACATAAACATTCCTCACATCCCACAAGACTTCCTTAATACACGACAACAATAACCACAACACTCTTACATTCTGACCTCCACTTACACAAAGCCCAAACATCATCATCTCAAAAGACAAAAACTCCATACCTGTCAATTCCTTGCATAAAGGACCAAGCCTTCTAACAACCTCACGAGCATACTTACAATTCCAAAAGAGATGAATAACACTTTCAAAACCATTACAACCCACTCTAGGACACACATCACATCTCACCAAACCCCTTGCTTTCTGAAACTCTCTCACAGGCAACACACCATGTAGACTTTGCCACACAATCTCCTTTTGCTTATTAGACATACCATCCATCCTTACTTTCTTCCAAACTTTCTCCACATCCGCTCCCCTCACAGAATTAATATTACATACAACCTCTTTACTCTCAATCATTCTCATCACCAAACGTTTATTCTTCAACACACTCATCTCTTCTTCTATCAACTCAAATTTCTCCAAAAACCTCACAACCCACTCATACCACTTAGGAACCTCAAAAGCAACAGGCCTACTCAGATCCCTCTTACACCACTTCAGCCTAACAAACAGTCTTCCAGCAAGAAACTTAGTCATACAAGACATCTTCTTATCTCCTTCAATAATGACCAGTATGAAAACTAAAATATTCACTCCAAAATAAACCTCCAGATTTGGAAAACTCATCCCACCCTTCCGCCAATTTTTAATCACCACTTCTCTCCTTAATCTTTCTACTTTAGACCCCCAGAAAAAGACAAACAAAACCCGATTCAGACTCCTTAAACACATATACTGCGGAGGAAAAATCATAGCAACATACAGAAAAATTGGTAAAACAACACTTTTAATAACCACAATTTTTCCAATAAAAGAAAGACTTCTCATACTCCAAAAATTCAAACGCATCTCTACCTTCTTTTTTGCATCATCCCAACTCTCCTTTCCATCCAAGTCCTTACTAAACTTAATCCCCAATACTTTAATAGCCCCCTCCACTACATTCACCCCAACATCACTACTTAACCCACCTTCACCAAAGCATTTACATTCGCTCTTTAACCAATTCACTTTAAAAGCAGACGCACCACAGAAAATTGAAACCAAAAGCCTCACTCTCCTCACAGCACACTCAGAATCACACAGGACACATACATCATCCATATAAGCATTCACTTTAAATTCCCTACCATTGCTACCAGGAATATGAACACCTCTCACTATCTTATCCCTCCTAATCAGACATAACAGAGGCTCAATCGCGCATATAAACGCTACTGGCGAGAGCGGGCACCCCTGCCTTACTCCTGAAAAAACATTCACTCTTCTCCCCACACATCCATTAACGAGCATCCTACTATATATTCTATCATACAAACTCCTAACTCTCCACACAAAATCACTCGGAAACCCCATTCGCAACAATACCCTGAACAAAAAATTATGAGACAACCTATCATACGCCTTTTCAAAATCAAGTGACAACAAATAAGCATTTTGTTTTCTACTCTTACAATCCCACAAACAATCTCTCAACAGACACAAACTCTCATGTATACGACGTCCAGGCACAGCACAAAACTGATCATAACCAACCACACATTCAACAACATCCCTCATTCGATTAGCAATAATTTTTGCATAGATCTTATAATCGCAGTTAAGTAACGTAATTGGACGCCAATTCTTTAAATTTTTTAAATTCCCTTTTTTTGGAATTAATACTACCACACCACCACGCATACTCTCCGCAATTTCCATATTCTCCCACATAAACTGACACACTGCAACAACATCCTTACCCACCACATTCCACAAAAAACGATAAAATTCCACAGGCAAACCATCTTCCCCTGGAGTCTTATTCGCTGACATTTTCTGCACTACATCCCATACTTCTTCACTTGAAATCTTACGCATAACAAAAGCCTGCTCAGCTTCTCCAAGCTTCCCATCCAACACACTCAATACCTCACTCTCCAAATTCTCATCTCTCCACTTCTCTCCATACAGCTCCTCATAAAAGCATGCAATTTCCTCACTCACACCATCACCAGTCACTTCCCTACCATCCTCTCTCACAATCATATCAATAACAGGTTTTTTAGAAAAAACTTTTTTGAAAAAATAACGTGAACATTTCTCATCATGTTCCAATTTATCTAACTTGGCCCTATACATGATACTCCTACCCTTTTCCAACACAAAATTATTAATCTCCCTCTTAGTGCTCACAATATCATCCTGAACATCCACTCCACAATCTCTCAACCTACACAAATAGGACAAACGCGCATTCAACTTCACATATTGCTCCCTCTTAAGAGCAGCGACTTTGTATCCAAAGGACTTAAAAAAGGACTTTGTTTTCTTTTTAACCCATTCCCACCACAAAATAATGTTATCAAACTCACCTTTCTTTCCACACCACTTCTTATACATACATTCATACTGATCTCTCACATCCACACTATCTAAATGTTTAATATTCATTTTCCACAAACCTCTCCCATACACAGCACTCTGACCCACATCAATCTCACACAGCAAGGAATCATGGTCCGAATAACAAACAGACCTCTGTCTGTAACTTAAAGCATTCAAACTCTCAGACAAAAAACAATAATCTAACTTAGAGTGAAAATTACCTCTATCTGCATGATATGTACATAAATTAGGATTAATATTACATAACTCTTGGATATCCCTTAACCTAAAATCAGAGACTAACTCAAATAATTTTCTACCAGATACATCAAAAGCTTTTTTTGTTAAATCAACATTCATATCTCCAACTAAAATAACAGGCATCTTGCCCTGAACATAAAACTTTAACTTATCAAACAAATTTTTTCTTTCATTTTTACATGCAGGAGCATAAACATTAATCAAACGAAATTTCACATTTTTATAACTTAATACAGCAGAAATACACCTGCCAGGTTCAATCACCGCATAGCTTTCCACAGCAATGTCAGGTGATTTAATCAAGATCCCCACACCATCATTCTTATTCAAAACACTCCCAGACCACACACACCGACCATACACCCATTCATCCTGACTTATGGTGAGATCAATACCACACTCCTGCAAACAAAAAATTGCAGCATTTTCCTGAGCTAAAAAACTTAAAATAGCAGCTCTCCTAGCCTTATTTTTAAACACTCTCACATTTTGAGAACATACAACAAAACCCATAGCCTAAAGCTACAAAGAACAAGGTTTAACCCTGCATGAGCTACACAGGTGCATCAGCCACCTGCTACTAACTAGCAAATCAAGTCCCAGCATAGTTATTCACCACTCTCAGTAGCCTCCATAACATCCGTCTCCAGGACTTCATAAAAGTTGCTGGTTTCCGGGCACGAGTCCGCACCCTTCTCACCTCTTCTTTTCTTGGCAGACTTCCCTCCATGCACCAGTTGAAAGCCATCATAATTTTCATCCTCTGCATTATGTTTCCCACCACCCTCCCTGTTACACAAATCAGTCTCACCTGAGGATGGAAATGGCTCAATGTGAACAGGGTCAGAGGGGTGAACAGACTCCACAGAGTGACTAGGACTCTGCACTCCCTCAATAACTTCCTCCAACTGTCTGAAGGCATCAGAGACTGCAGCCTGAACATCAGGGGGCTTCTGAGGAGCTGCAATGGTCTTCAGAGGGGCCAATCTCCTCACTATTTCCCCCTCTCTCACCACACTACTGAATAAAGGACTTCTCACCCCAGGGCAGTCCTTATAAACATGACCTTCCTCCCGACATAAGTCACATTTCCTGGCTTTAGGACAACTTCCAGCATGGTGGCCAGCAGTATTACAGTTCCTGCACATTTGTCCTTGCACACAGTTCTCCTTTAAATGTCCAAAGGAAAAACAATTCCTGCAGTAGGAAGGCTGACCAGCATAGGACAGGTACCCCCTATAACCTGCAATGGAAAAACAGGCAGGGGGGTGTTTAAAACCCCCAACACAAGTAGGGTCTACTTTTAATTTAACCACAAACTTATAATTGCAGTTAAAAATCCCCAGTACATTCGTCTGTTTCTCTCCACCCTTCACATAGTCACAGTACTTGTGCAAAAAGTTCTTAATAATTTCCACATCTGTGTAAGGATTATGCACATGCACTATCACAGTTTTTTCCTGCAGACCAAACAGTGGAGTAATCTTCACCCCAACCAGCAAGGGCTCATTGCTGAGATTCCTTAAGTATTCATACACATGCAAACACCTGCCCTCATCCACAAAGGTTACCTCATAGGAGCCCCTGCGGGGAGACTCATTAACACTGAAGATTTCAGCCTTGTCCACTCCAATCTTCTCCATAATGATGTCTCTCACCAGATAAACCATGTTGTTCTTGGAACTTGCAGGATCCACCTCCATGCAGATAGTATTCTTTACTCCAGCCATTCTTCCAGATGATAATCTGTCGGTACAGGACCACAGTGAAAAAAAAATCTTCCTCCGGCAAACTGGGTAAACCCAGAGATCGCACCCTCTGGCCAGACCAGAGCAAACTGCACTTGATCTTAGCCAAAAGGCCGAGAAGCGATAACCGTGAAAGGGGCGGGCCCAACAAGGTCCCCTTCATGGGCACTATCACTGCTTGCTGTCAGGGAGGCTGCCAGACAATTTTCCATGCACACTCTGGGCTGGGGGGCAGTCAACCACCAGTACACACAGCAGAACCTAAACCCATACCATTATTGCTAAGCAGCAAGACAGGGGCCCATTGCACTCCCACGGGGCCTTTTTAAATGCAATCCATAACCCGGATTTGCCAGGAACCCTTCTTACTCCTCCTACTTGCATGTGACACTGGGCTTAGGATCTGCATAGGAAACACACACACAAGTACACACCTACCTTTGTTGCCTGCAGATGCCTCCTTGGCTGTCCCCAAACGGTATCAAACCAACACCCACGGGAAGCTGTAAGCATAGAGGACATGCCTGCACCCCATTGGACTTACCTGTGTGGGTTAAATCCGGGTTATTTGACAACCTATGGCGGTGATGGTTCTGCTCAGGCAGAGCAGTGCTGATGCTCCTCATAAAGCTGTCGCTGCTGTGAAGGTTCTAGGTGACATCGCAAATCCCTTTGGTTACATACACAACAAAGCTGGGTTGTTGTTGTTTACACTCTGCAAGGCCTGTGGAAGTGAGTGACATCATAGCACTGTAGTTCTGAGGGTTCAAGATGGATGCAACAATCTCCTGTTGCTTCTATGAAGGCCGTAATAGACGACATCACCAAACAGCTCCATAGTCACATACACAGCAAAGGAGAGATGTTGTTTACACCTAGTGATGTCAGTGGTATTGAGTGACATCACAGCACAGTGCTAAGGCTCCTGGGCCTGGACACAGCAGCGGCTGCAATATCTCAACGGAGAATACGTTTATATCTATGTGTGTGTGTGCGCATATATATATATATATATATATATATATATATATATATATATATATATATTTCTCCGCCGAAATCACTTTTAAACCCATTTCCACCTTTTTTTCCCTTCTCTTCCTCTTACTTTTTTTTCACGTTTTTTTACGTTTTTCTCCTTTTCGCCTCTTTTCTGGGCGTATTATTCTTCTTTTTCTTCTTTTTTTTCGTCTAATGCATACCCCATCAGTGCAGCAATGCTTATTCAATACCGCCAGCAGATGGAGACACTGGGGGATAATTTTCTAAGGATTTATACTGATTTTTCCTGTCTGAATTTGTCGCACAGAAAGTTGCAGGCCAAATATGTGTGACATTTCTGCGACTTTAGCTTCTAGAGCATTTTTACAACATTATACATAGGTGCTGAATACATAAAAAGCGACTGTTCAGCGACAGACAAGTCGCATCGGCTGAAAGTAGGCCAGAATGTCAGTCCATGTTGGAGCAGGTTTAGATACAGTCTAAAGCATAGATCTCAAAGTCTGTGCACAGAATTTAGCAAGGGCCTCGCACCTTCTGATGCATCAGGTAGGTGCACAATAGCATAGCCTAACCCTCTGTACTTTGGTCTATATTGATGCGGGACATAGACAGCCAGCTGATGACCAATCCATTAGTGCAATGGATGGCTGGAAGCATTTGTCTTTGCCTTTGCAATACCACAGAAGCAATGCATGGTCAATGTACAGCAATGACACACCTGTGTGAACAGCCAGGAGACCCCCCCCCATGTTATGTTACATAGTTACATAGTTAGTACGGTCGAAAAAAGACATATGTCCATCACGTTCAACCAGGGAATTAAGGGGTAGGGGTGTGGCGCGATATTGGGGAAGGGATGAGATTTTATATTTCTTCATAAGCATTAATCTTATTTTGTCAATTAGGAACATTCAGCACCCACCCGCTATCAAGGCAGCTGCCTATCATGTCATGCCCTACCTGCACAGGTGTGCTGGCTACTCAAATGATCCAATTAAGGAGGCCATTTAGTCAGCAGCAGCAGAAGTCCTGTGCCTGGACGCTCCAACAGGGGCCAGACACAAGCAGAAGCAGAAGCAGCAGAAGCAGCAGCAGCACCACCTTTTGTTTTTTGGCTGCAGCAGCAGCAAGGCCCACAGGGCTGGCTAGCTGGCTAGCCAGCAAGCAGGTAGCAGTGAAAGTAGGAATCTTTCTTTTTAACCCTGTAAGGGGGTGGTGCACTGTACCCGAAGATACTGCCATATCGGGTCAATGCATAGGGCGACGGAAGCAAGCTTCGAAATCGGCCCCCGTTCTCAAAAATCCATTTAATATATGGTCCCCAGATAGGGGACGTATCAGATATTAAACTGATAAGAACAGATACTACACTTGATCTTAGCCAAAAGGCCGAGAAGCGATAACCGTGAAAGGGGCGGGCCCAACAAGGTCCCCTTCATGGGCACTATCACTGCTTGCTGTCAGGGAGGCTGCCAGACAATTTTCCATGCACACTCTGGGCTGGGGGGCAGTCAACCACCAGTACACACAGCAGAACCTAAACCCATACCATTATTGCTAAGCAGCAAGACAGGGGCCCATTGCACTCCCACGGGGCCTTTTTAAATGCAATCCATAACCCGGATTTGCCAGGAACCCTTCTTACTCCTCCTACTTGCATGTGACACTGGGCTTAGGATCTGCATAGGAAACACACACACAAGCACACACCTACCTTTGTTGCCTGCAGATGCCTCCTTGGCTGTCCCCAAACGGTATCAAACCAACACCCACGGGAAGCTGTAAGCATAGAGGACATGCCTGCACCCCATTGGACTTACCTGTGTGGGTTAAATCCGGGTTATTTGACAACCTATGGCGGTGATGGTTCTGCTCAGGCAGAGCAGTGCTGATGCTCCTCATAAAGCTGTCGCTGCTGTGAAGGTTCTAGGTGACATCACAAATCCCTTTGGTTACATACACAACAAAGCTGGGTTGTTGTTGTTTACACTCTGCAAGGCCTGTGGAAGTGAGTGACATCATAGCACTGTAGTTCTGAGGGTTCAAGATGGATGCAACAATCTCCTGTTGCTTCTATGAAGGCCGTAATAGACGACATCACCAAACAGCTCCATAGTCACATACACAGCAAAGGAGAGATGTTGTTTACACCTAGTGATGTCAGTGGTATTGAGTGACATCACAGCACAGTGCTAAGGCTCCTGGGCCTGGACACAGCAGCGGCTGCAATATCTCAACGGAGAATACGTTTATATCTATGTGTGTGTGTGCGCATATATATATATATATATATATATATATATATATATATATATATATATCTCCGCCGAAATCACTTTTAAACCCATTTCCACCTTTTTTTCCCTTCTCTTCCTCTTACTTTTTTTTCACGTTTTTTTACGTTTTTCTCCTTTTCGCCTCTTTTCTGGGCGTATTATTCTTCTTTTTCTTCTTTTTTTTCGTCTAATGCATACCCCATCAGTGCAGCAATGCTTATTCAATACCGCCAGCAGATGGAGACACTGGGGGATAATTTTCTAAGGATTTATACTGATTTTTCCTGTCTGAATTTGTCGCACAGAAAGTTGCAGGCCAAATATGTGTGACATTTCTGCGACTTTAGCTTCTAGAGCATTTTTACAACATTATACATAGGTGCTGAATACATAAAAAGCGACTGTTCAGCGACAGACAAGTCGCATCGGCTGAAAGTAGGCCAGAATGTCAGTCCATGTTGGAGCAGGTTTAGATACAGTCTAAAGCATAGATCTCAAAGTCTGTGCACAGAATTTAGCAAGGGCCTCGCACCTTCTGATGCATCAGGTAGGTGCACAATAGCATAGCCTAACCCTCTGTACTTTGGTCTATATTGATGCGGGACATAGACAGCCAGCTGATGACCAATCCATTAGTGCAATGGATGGCTGGAAGCATTTGTCTTTGCCTTTGCAATACCACAGAAGCAATGCATGGTCAATGTACAGCAATGACACACCTGTGTGAACAGCCAGGAGACCCCCCCCCCCCCCATGTTATGTTACATAGTTACATAGTTAGTACGGTCGAAAAAAGGCATATGTCCATCACGTTCAACCAGGGAATTAAGGGGTAGGGGTGTGGCGCGATATTGGGGAAGGGATGAGATTTTATATTTCTTCATAAGCATTAATCTTATTTTGTCAATTAGGAACATTCAGCACCCACCCGCTATCAAGGCAGCTGCCTATCATGTCATGCCCTACCTGCACAGGTGTGCTGGCTACTCAAATGATCCAATTAAGGAGGCCATTTAGTCAGCAGCAGCAGAAGTCCTGTGCCTGGACGCTCCAACAGGGGCCAGACACAAGCAGAAGCAGCAGAAGCAGCAGCAGCAGCACCACCTTTTGTTTTTTGGCTGCAGCAGCAGCAAGGCCCACAGGGCTGGCTAGCTGGCTAGCCAGCAAGCAGGTAGCAATGAAAGTAGGAATCTTTCTTTTTAACCCTGTAAGGGGGTGGTGCACTGTACCCGAAGATACTGCCATATCGGGTCAATGCATAGGGCGACGGAAGCAAGCTTCGAAATCGGCCCCCGTTCTCAAAAATCCATTTAATATATGGTCCCCAGATAGGGGACGTATCAGATATTAAACTGATAAGAACAGATACTACACTTGATCTTAGCCAAAAGGCCGAGAAGCGATAACCGTGAAAGGGGCGGGCCCAACAAGGTCCCCTTCATGGGCACTATCACTGCTTGCTGTCAGGGAGGCTGCCAGACAATTTTCCATGCACACTCTGGGCTGGGGGGCAGTCAACCACCAGTACACACAGCAGAACCTAAACCCATACCATTATTGCTAAGCAGCAAGACAGGGGCCCATTGCACTCCCACGGGGCCTTTTTAAATGCAATCCATAACCCGGATTTGCCAGGAACCCTTCTTACTCCTCCTACTTGCATGTGACACTGGGCTTAGGATCTGCATAGGAAACACACACACAAGCACACACCTACCTTTGTTGCCTGCAGATGCCTCCTTGGCTGTCCCCAAACGGTATCAAACCAACACCCACGGGAAGCTGTAAGCATAGAGGACATGCCTGCACCCCATTGGACTTACCTGTGTGGGTTAAATCCGGATTATTTGACAACCTATGGCGGTGATGGTTCTGCTCAGGCAGAGCAGTGCTGATGCTCCTCATAAAGCTGTCGCTGCTGTGAAGGTTCTAGGTGACATCACAAATCCCTTTGGTTACATACACAACAAAGCTGGGTTGTTGTTGTTTACACTCTGCAAGGCCTGTGGAAGTGAGTGACATCATAGCACTGTAGTTCTGAGGGTTCAAGATGGATGCAACAATCTCCTGTTGCTTCTATGAAGGCCGTAATAGACGACATCACCAAACAGCTCCATAGTCACATACACAGCAAAGGAGAGATGTTGTTTACACCTAGTGATGTCAGTGGTATTGAGTGACATCACAGCACAGTGCTAAGGCTCCTGGGCCTGGACACAGCAGCGGCTGCAATATCTCAACGGAGAATACGTTTATATCTATGTGTGTGTGTGCGCATATATATATATATATATATATATATATATATATATATATATTTCTCCGCCGAAATCACTTTTAAACCCATTTCCACCTTTTTTTCCCTTCTCTTCCTCTTACTTTTTTTTCACGTTTTTTTACGTTTTTCTCCTTTTCGCCTCTTTTCTGGGCGTATTATTCTTCTTTTTCTTCTTTTTTTTCGTCTAATGCATACCCCATCAGTGCAGCAATGCTTATTCAATACCGCCAGCAGATGGAGACACTGGGGGATAATTTTCTAAGGATTTATACTGATTTTTCCTGTCTGAATTTGTCGCACAGAAAGTTGCAGGCCAAATATGTGTGACATTTCTGCGACTTTAGCTTCTAGAGCATTTTTACAACATTATACATAGGTGCTGAATACATAAAAAGCGACTGTTCAGCGACAGACAAGTCGCATCGGCTGAAAGTAGGCCAGAATGTCAGTCCATGTTGGAGCAGGTTTAGATACAGTCTAAAGCATAGATCTCAAAGTCTGTGCACAGAATTTAGCAAGGGCCTCGCACCTTCTGATGCATCAGGTAGGTGCACAATAGCATAGCCTAACCCTCTGTACTTTGGTCTATATTGATGCGGGACATAGACAGCCAGCTGATGACCAATCCATTAGTGCAATGGATGGCTGGAAGCATTTGTCTTTGCCTTTGCAATACCACAGAAGCAATGCATGGTCAATGTACAGCAATGACACACCTGTGTGAACAGCCAGGAGACCCCCCCCCCCCCCCATGTTATGTTACATAGTTACATAGTTAGTACGGTCGAAAAAAGACATATGTCCATCACGTTCAACCAGGGAATTAAGGGGTAGGGGTGTGGCGCGATATTGGGGAAGGGATGAGATTTTATATTTCTTCATAAGCATTAATCTTATTTTGTCAATTAGGAACATTCAGCACCCACCCGCTATCAAGGCAGCTGCCTATCATGTCATGCCCTACCTGCACAGGTGTGCTGGCTACTCAAATGATCCAATTAAGGAGGCCATTTAGTCAGCAGCAGCAGAAGTCCTGTGCCTGGACGCTCCAACAGGGGCCAGACACAAGCAGAAGCAGAAGCAGCAGAAGCAGCAGCAGCACCACCTTTTGTTTTTTGGCTGCAGCAGCAGCAAGGCCCACAGGGCTGGCTAGCTGGCTAGCCAGCAAGCAGGTAGCAATGAAAGTAGGAATCTTTCTTTTTAACCCTGTAAGGGGGTGGTGCACTGTACCCGAAGATACTGCCATATCGGGTCAATGCATAGGGCGACGGAAGCAAGCTTCGAAATCGGCCCCCGTTCTCAAAAATCCATTTAATATATGGTCCCCAGATAGGGGACGTATCAGATATTAAACTGATAAGAACAGATACTACACTTGATCTTAGCCAAAAGGCCGAGAAGCGATAACCGTGAAAGGGGCGGGCCCAACAAGGTCCCCTTCATGGGCACTATCACTGCTTGCTGTCAGGGAGGCTGCCAGACAATTTTCCATGCACACTCTGGGCTGGGGGGCAGTCAACCACCAGTACACACAGCAGAACCTAAACCCATACCATTATTGCTAAGCAGCAAGACAGGGGCCCATTGCACTCCCACGGGGCCTTTTTAAATGCAATCCATAACCCGGATTTGCCAGGAACCCTTCTTACTCCTCCTACTTGCATGTGACACTGGGCTTAGGATCTGCATAGGAAACACACACACAAGCACACACCTACCTTTGTTGCCTGCAGATGCCTCCTTGGCTGTCCCCAAACGGTATCAAACCAACACCCACGGGAAGCTGTAAGCATAGAGGACATGCCTGCACCCCATTGGACTTACCTGTGTGGGTTAAATCCGGGTTATTTGACAACCTATGGCGGTGATGGTTCTGCTCAGGCAGAGCAGTGCTGATGCTCCTCATAAAGCTGTCGCTGCTGTGAAGGTTCTAGGTGACATCACAAATCCCTTTGGTTACATACACAACAAAGCTGGGTTGTTGTTGTTTACACTCTGCAAGGCCTGTGGAAGTGAGTGACATCATAGCACTGTAGTTCTGAGGGTTCAAGATGGATGCAACAATCTCCTGTTGCTTCTATGAAGGCCGTAATAGACGACATCACCAAACAGCTCCATAGTCACATACACAGCAAAGGAGAGATGTTGTTTACACCTAGTGATGTCAGTGGTATTGAGTGACATCACAGCACAGTGCTAAGGCTCCTGGGCCTGGACACAGCAGCGGCTGCAATATCTCAACGGAGAATACGTTTATATCTATGTGTGTGTGTGCGCATATATATATATATATATATATATATATATATATATATATATATATATTCTCCGCCGAAATCACTTTTAAACCCATTTCCACCTTTTTTTCCCTTCTCTTCCTCTTACTTTTTTTTCACGTTTTTTTACGTTTTTCTCCTTTTCGCCTCTTTTCTGGGCGTATTATTCTTCTTTTTCTTCTTTTTTTTCGTCTAATGCATACCCCATCAGTGCAGCAATGCTTATTCAATACCGCCAGCAGATGGAGACACTGGGGGATAATTTTCTAAGGATTTATACTGATTTTTCCTGTCTGAATTTGTCGCACAGAAAGTTGCAGGCCAAATATGTGTGACATTTCTGCGACTTTAGCTTCTAGAGCATTTTTACAACATTATACATAGGTGCTGAATACATAAAAAGCGACTGTTCAGCGACAGACAAGTCGCATCGGCTGAAAGTAGGCCAGAATGTCAGTCCATGTTGGAGCAGGTTTAGATACAGTCTAAAGCATAGATCTCAAAGTCTGTGCACAGAATTTAGCAAGGGCCTCGCACCTTCTGATGCATCAGGTAGGTGCACAATAGCATAGCCTAACCCTCTGTACTTTGGTCTATATTGATGCGGGACATAGACAGCCAGCTGATGACCAATCCATTAGTGCAATGGATGGCTGGAAGCATTTGTCTTTGCCTTTGCAATACCACAGAAGCAATGCATGGTCAATGTACAGCAATGACACACCTGTGTGAACAGCCAGGAGACCCCCCCCCCCCCCCATGTTATGTTACATAGTTACATAGTTAGTACGGTCGAAAAAAGACATATGTCCATCACGTTCAACCAGGGAATTAAGGGGTAGGGGTGTGGCGCGATATTGGGGAAGGGATGAGATTTTATATTTCTTCATAAGCATTAATCTTATTTTGTCAATTAGGAACATTCAGCACCCACCCGCTATCAAGGCAGCTGCCTATCATGTCATGCCCTACCTGCACAGGTGTGCTGGCTACTCAAATGATCCAATTAAGGAGGCCATTTAGTCAGCAGCAGCAGAAGTCCTGTGCCTGGACGCTCCAACAGGGGCCAGACACAAGCAGAAGCAGAAGCAGCAGAAGCAGCAGCAGCACCACCTTTTGTTTTTTGGCTGCAGCAGCAGCAAGGCCCACAGGGCTGGCTAGCTGGCTAGCCAGCAAGCAGGTAGCAATGAAAGTAGGAATCTTTCTTTTTAACCCTGTAAGGGGGTGGTGCACTGTACCCGAAGATACTGCCATATCGGGTCAATGCATAGGGCGACGGAAGCAAGCTTCGAAATCGGCCCCCGTTCTCAAAAATCCATTTAATATATGGTCCCCAGATAGGGGACGTATCAGATATTAAACTGATAAGAACAGATACTACACTTGATCTTAGCCAAAAGGCCGAGAAGCGATAACCGTGAAAGGGGCGGGCCCAACAAGGTCCCCTTCATGGGCACTATCACTGCTTGCTGTCAGGGAGGCTGCCAGACAATTTTCCATGCACACTCTGGGCTGGGGGGCAGTCAACCACCAGTACACACAGCAGAACCTAAACCCATACCATTATTGCTAAGCAGCAAGACAGGGGCCCATTGCACTCCCACGGGGCCTTTTTAAATGCAATCCATAACCCGGATTTGCCAGGAACCCTTCTTACTCCTCCTACTTGCATGTGACACTGGGCTTAGGATCTGCATAGGAAACACACACACAAGCACACACCTACCTTTGTTGCCTGCAGATGCCTCCTTGGCTGTCCCCAAACGGTATCAAACCAACACCCACGGGAAGCTGTAAGCATAGAGGACATGCCTGCACCCCATTGGACTTACCTGTGTGGGTTAAATCCGGGTTATTTGACAACCTATGGCGGTGATGGTTCTGCTCAGGCAGAGCAGTGCTGATGCTCCTCATAAAGCTGTCGCTGCTGTGAAGGTTCTAGGTGACATCACAAATCCCTTTGGTTACATACACAACAAAGCTGGGTTGTTGTTGTTTACACTCTGCAAGGCCTGTGGAAGTGAGTGACATCATAGCACTGTAGTTCTGAGGGTTCAAGATGGATGCAACAATCTCCTGTTGCTTCTATGAAGGCCGTAATAGACGACATCACCAAACAGCTCCATAGTCACATACACAGCAAAGGAGAGATGTTGTTTACACCTAGTGATGTCAGTGGTATTGAGTGACATCACAGCACAGTGCTAAGGCTCCTGGGCCTGGACACAGCAGCGGCTGCAATATCTCAACGGAGAATACGTTTATATCTATGTGTGTGTGTGCGCATATATATATATATATATATATATATATATATATATATATATATATATATATATTTCTCCGCCGAAATCACTTTTAAACCCATTTCCACCTTTTTTTCCCTTCTCTTCCTCTTACTTTTTTTTCACGTTTTTTTACGTTTTTCTCCTTTTCGCCTCTTTTCTGGGCGTATTATTCTTCTTTTTCTTCTTTTTTTTCGTCTAATGCATACCCCATCAGTGCAGCAATGCTTATTCAATACTGCCAGCAGATGGAGACACTGGGGGATAATTTTCTAAGGATTTATACTGATTTTTCCTGTCTGAATTTGTCGCACAGAAAGTTGCAGGCCAAATATGTGTGACATTTCTGCGACTTTAGCTTCTAGAGCATTTTTACAACATTATACATAGGTGCTGAATACATAAAAAGCGACTGTTCAGCGACAGACAAGTCGCATCGGCTGAAAGTAGGCCAGAATGTCAGTCCATGTTGGAGCAGGTTTAGATACAGTCTAAAGCATAGATCTCAAAGTCTGTGCACAGAATTTAGCAAGGGCCTCGCACCTTCTGATGCATCAGGTAGGTGCACAATAGCATAGCCTAACCCTCTGTACTTTGGTCTATATTGATGCGGGACATAGACAGCCAGCTGATGACCAATCCATTAGTGCAATGGATGGCTGGAAGCATTTGTCTTTGCCTTTGCAATACCACAGAAGCAATGCATGGTCAATGTACAGCAATGACACACCTGTGTGAACAGCCAGGAGACCCCCCCCCCCCCCCCCCATGTTATGTTACATAGTTACATAGTTAGTACGGTCGAAAAAAGACATATGTCCATCACGTTCAACCAGGGAATTAAGGGGTAGGGGTGTGGCGCGATATTGGGGAAGGGATGAGATTTTATATTTCTTCATAAGCATTAATCTTATTTTGTCAATTAGGAACATTCAGCACCCACCCGCTATCAAGGCAGCTGCCTATCATGTCATGCCCTACCTGCACAGGTGTGCTGGCTACTCAAATGATCCAATTAAGGAGGCCATTTAGTCAGCAGCAGCAGAAGTCCTGTGCCTGGACGCTCCAACAGGGGCCAGACACAAGCAGAAGCAGAAGCAGCAGAAGCAGCAGCAGCACCACCTTTTGTTTTTTGGCTGCAGCAGCAGCAAGGCCCACAGGGCTGGCTAGCTGGCTAGCCAGCAAGCAGGTAGCAATGAAAGTAGGAATCTTTCTTTTTAACCCTGTAAGGGGGTGGTGCACTGTACCCGAAGATACTGCCATATCGGGTCAATGCATAGGGCGACGGAAGCAAGCTTCGAAATCGGCCCCCGTTCTCAAAAATCCATTTAATATATGGTCCCCAGATAGGGGACGTATCAGATATTAAACTGATAAGAACAGATACTACACTTGATCTTAGCCAAAAGGCCGAGAAGCGATAACCGTGAAAGGGGCGGGCCCAACAAGGTCCCCTTCATGGGCACTATCACTGCTTGCTGTCAGGGAGGCTGCCAGACAATTTTCCATGCACACTCTGGGCTGGGGGGCAGTCAACCACCAGTACACACAGCAGAACCTAAACCCATACCATTATTGCTAAGCAGCAAGACAGGGGCCCATTGCACTCCCACGGGGCCTTTTTAAATGCAATCCATAACCCGGATTTGCCAGGAACCCTTCTTACTCCTCCTACTTGCATGTGACACTGGGCTTAGGATCTGCATAGGAAACACACACACAAGCACACACCTACCTTTGTTGCCTGCAGATGCCTCCTTGGCTGTCCCCAAACGGTATCAAACCAACACCCACGGGAAGCTGTAAGCATAGAGGACATGCCTGCACCCCATTGGACTTACCTGTGTGGGTTAAATCCGGGTTATTTGACAACCTATGGCGGTGATGGTTCTGCTCAGGCAGAGCAGTGCTGATGCTCCTCATAAAGCTGTCGCTGCTGTGAAGGTTCTAGGTGACATCACAAATCCCTTTGGTTACATACACAACAAAGCTGGGTTGTTGTTGTTTACACTCTGCAAGGCCTGTGGAAGTGAGTGACATCATAGCACTGTAGTTCTGAGGGTTCAAGATGGATGCAACAATCTCCTGTTGCTTCTATGAAGGCCGTAATAGACGACATCACCAAACAGCTCCATAGTCACATACACAGCAAAGGAGAGATGTTGTTTACACCTAGTGATGTCAGTGGTATTGAGTGACGTCACAGCACAGTGATAAGGCTCCTGGGCCTGGACACAGCAGCGGCTGCAATATCTCAACGGAGAATACGTGTATATCTATGTGTGTGTGTGCGCATATATATATATATATATATATATATATATATATATATATATATATATATTTCTCCGCCGAAATCACTTTTAAACCCATTTCCACCTTTTTTTCCCTTCTCTTCCTCTTACTTTTTTTTCACGTTTTTTTACGTTTTTCTCCTTTTCGCCTCTTTTCTGGGCGTATTATTCTTCTTTTTCTTCTTTTTTTTCGTCTAATGCATACCCCATCAGTGCAGCAATGCTTATTCAATACCGCCAGCAGATGGAGACACTGGGGGATAATTTTCTAAGGATTTATACTGATTTTTCCTGTCTGAATTTGTCGCACAGAAAGTTGCAGGCCAAATATGTGTGACATTTCTGCGACTTTAGCTTCTAGAGCATTTTTACAACATTATACATAGGTGCTGAATACATAAAAAGCGACTGTTCAGCGACAGACAAGTCGCATCGGCTGAAAGTAGGCCAGAATGTCAGTCCATGTTGGAGCAGGTTTAGATACAGTCTAAAGCATAGATCTCAAAGTCTGTGCACAGAATTTAGCAAGGGCCTCGCACCTTCTGATGCATCAGGTAGGTGCACAATAGCATAGCCTAACCCTCTGTACTTTGGTCTATATTGATGCGGGACATAGACAGCCAGCTGATGACCAATCCATTAGTGCAATGGATGGCTGGAAGCATTTGTCTTTGCCTTTGCAATACCACAGAAGCAATGCATGGTCAATGTACAGCAATGACACACCTGTGTGAACAGCCAGGAGACCCCCCCCCCCCCCCCCCCATGTTATGTTACATAGTTACATAGTTAGTACGGTCGAAAAAAGACATATGTCCATCACGTTCAACCAGGGAATTAAGGGGTAGGGGTGTGGCGCGATATTGGGGAAGGGATGAGATTTTATATTTCTTCATAAGCATTAATCTTATTTTGTCAATTAGGAACATTCAGCACCCACCCGCTATCAAGGCAGCTGCCTATCATGTCATGCCCTACCTGCACAGGTGTGCTGGCTACTCAAATGATCCAATTAAGGAGGCCATTTAGTCAGCAGCAGCAGAAGTCCTGTGCCTGGACGCTCCAACAGGGGCCAGACACAAGCAGAAGCAGAAGCAGCAGAAGCAGCAGCAGCACCACCTTTTGTTTTTTGGCTGCAGCAGCAGCAAGGCCCACAGGGCTGGCTAGCTGGCTAGCCAGCAAGCAGGTAGCAATGAAAGTAGGAATCTTTCTTTTTAACCCTGTAAGGGGGTGGTGCACTGTACCCGAAGATACTGCCATATCGGGTCAATGCATAGGGCGACGGAAGCAAGCTTCGAAATCGGCCCCCGTTCTCAAAAATCCATTTAATATATGGTCCCCAGATAGGGGACGTATCAGATATTAAACTGATAAGAACAGATACTACACTTGATCTTAGCCAAAAGGCCGAGAAGCGATAACCGTGAAAGGGGCGGGCCCAACAAGGTCCCCTTCATGGGCACTATCACTGCTTGCTGTCAGGGAGGCTGCCAGACAATTTTCCATGCACACTCTGGGCTGGGGGGCAGTCAACCACCAGTACACACAGCAGAACCTAAACCCATACCATTATTGCTAAGCAGCAAGACAGGGGCCCATTGCACTCCCACGGGGCCTTTTTAAATGCAATCCATAACCCGGATTTGCCAGGAACCCTTCTTACTCCTCCTACTTGCATGTGACACTGGGCTTAGGATCTGCATAGGAAACACACACACAAGCACACACCTACCTTTGTT
This sequence comes from Hyla sarda, assembly GCF_029499605.1. NCBI lineage: Eukaryota > Metazoa > Chordata > Amphibia > Anura > Hylidae > Hyla > Hyla sarda. The sequence goes on from NW_026610994.1 coordinate 37,839, forward strand.
GCCTGCAGATGCCTCCTTGGCTGTCCCCAAACGGTATCAAACCAACACCCACGGGAAGCTGTAAGCATAGAGGACATGCCTGCACCCCATTGGACTTACCTGTGTGGGTTAAATCCGGGTTATTTGACAACCTATGGCGGTGATGGTTCTGCTCAGGCAGAGCAGTGCTGATGCTCCTCATAAAGCTGTCGCTGCTGTGAAGGTTCTAGGTGACATCACAAATCCCTTTGGTTACATACACAACAAAGCTGGGTTGTTGTTGTTTACACTCTGCAAGGCCTGTGGAAGTGAGTGACATCATAGCACTGTAGTTCTGAGGGTTCAAGATGGATGCAACAATCTCCTGTTGCTTCTATGAAGGCCGTAATAGACGACATCACCAAACAGCTCCATAGTCACATACACAGCAAAGGAGAGATGTTGTTTACACCTAGTGATGTCAGTGGTATTGAGTGACATCACAGCACAGTGCTAAGGCTCCTGGGCCTGGACACAGCAGCGGCTGCAATATCTCAACGGAGAATACGTTTATATCTATGTGTGTGTGTGCGCATATATATATATATATATATATATATATATATATATATATATTTCTCCGCCGAAATCACTTTTAAACCCATTTCCACCTTTTTTTCCCTTCTCTTCCTCTTACTTTTTTTTCACGTTTTTTTACGTTTTTCTCCTTTTCGCCTCTTTTCTGGGCGTATTATTCTTCTTTTTCTTCTTTTTTTTCGTCTAATGCATACCCCATCAGTGCAGCAATGCTTATTCAATACCGCCAGCAGATGGAGACACTGGGGGATAATTTTCTAAGGATTTATACTGATTTTTCCTGTCTGAATTTGTCGCACAGAAAGTTGCAGGCCAAATATGTGTGACATTTCTGCGACTTTAGCTTCTAGAGCATTTTTACAACATTATACATAGGTGCTGAATACATAAAAAGCGACTGTTCAGCGACAGACAAGTCGCATCGGCTGAAAGTAGGCCAGAATGTCAGTCCATGTTGGAGCAGGTTTAGATACAGTCTAAAGCATAGATCTCAAAGTCTGTGCACAGAATTTAGCAAGGGCCTCGCACCTTCTGATGCATCAGGTAGGTGCACAATAGCATAGCCTAACCCTCTGTACTTTGGTCTATATTGATGCGGGACATAGACAGCCAGCTGATGACCAATCCATTAGTGCAATGGATGGCTGGAAGCATTTGTCTTTGCCTTTGCAATACCACAGAAGCAATGCATGGTCAATGTACAGCAATGACACACCTGTGTGAACAGCCAGGAGACCCCCCCCCCCCCCCATGTTATGTTACATAGTTACATAGTTAGTACGGTCGAAAAAAGACATATGTCCATCACGTTCAACCAGGGAATTAAGGGGTAGGGGTGTGGCGCGATATTGGGGAAGGGATGAGATTTTATATTTCTTCATAAGCATTAATCTTATTTTGTCAATTAGGAACATTCAGCACCCACCCGCTATCAAGGCAGCTGCCTATCATGTCATGCCCTACCTGCACAGGTGTGCTGGCTACTCAAATGATCCAATTAAGGAGGCCATTTAGTCAGCAGCAGCAGAAGTCCTGTGCCTGGACGCTCCAACAGGGGCCAGACACAAGCAGAAGCAGAAGCAGCAGAAGCAGCAGCAGCACCACCTTTTGTTTTTTGGCTGCAGCAGCAGCAAGGCCCACAGGGCTGGCTAGCTGGCTAGCCAGCAAGCAGGTAGCAATGAAAGTAGGAATCTTTCTTTTTAACCCTGTAAGGGGGTGGTGCACTGTACCCGAAGATACTGCCATATCGGGTCAATGCATAGGGCGACGGAAGCAAGCTTCGAAATCGGCCCCCGTTCTCAAAAATCCATTTAATATATGGTCCCCAGATAGGGGACGTATCAGATATTAAACTGATAAGAACAGATACTACACTTGATCTTAGCCAAAAGGCCGAGAAGCGATAACCGTGAAAGGGGCGGGCCCAACAAGGTCCTCTTCATGGGCACTATCACTGCTTGCTGTCAGGGAGGCTGCCAGACAATTTTCCATGCACACTCTGGGCTGGGGGGCAGTCAACCACCAGTACACACAGCAGAACCTAAACCCATACCATTATTGCTAAGCAGCAAGACAGGGGCCCATTGCACTCCCACGGGGCCTTTTTAAATGCAATCCATAACCCGGATTTGCCAGGAACCCTTCTTACTCCTCCTACTTGCATGTGACACTGGGCTTAGGATCTGCATAGGAAACACACACACAAGCACACACCTACCTTTGTTGCCTGCAGATGCCTCCTTGGCTGTCCCCAAACGGTATCAAACCAACACCCACGGGAAGCTGTAAGCATAGAGGACATGCCTGCACCCCATTGGACTTACCTGTGTGGGTTAAATCCGGGTTATTTGACAACCTATGGCGGTGATGGTTCTGCTCAGGCAGAGCAGTGCTGATGCTCCTCATAAAGCTGTCGCTGCTGTGAAGGTTCTAGGTGACATCACAAATCCCTTTGGTTACATACACAACAAAGCTGGGTTGTTGTTGTTTACACTCTGCAAGGCCTGTGGAAGTGAGTGACATCATAGCACTGTAGTTCTGAGGGTTCAAGATGGATGCAACAATCTCCTGTTGCTTCTATGAAGGCCGTAATAGACGACATCACCAAACAGCTCCATAGTCACATACACAGCAAAGGAGAGATGTTGTTTACACCTAGTGATGTCAGTGGTATTGAGTGACATCACAGCACAGTGCTAAGGCTCCTGGGCCTGGACACAGCAGCGGCTGCAATATCTCAACGGAGAATACGTTTATATCTATGTGTGTGTGTGCGCATATATATATATATATATATATATATATATATATATATATATATATATTTCTCCGCCGAAATCACTTTTAAACCCATTTCCACCTTTTTTTCCCTTCTCTTCCTCTTACTTTTTTTTCACGTTTTTTTACGTTTTTCTCCTTTTCGCCTCTTTTCTGGGCGTATTATTCTTCTTTTTCTTCTTTTTTTTCGTCTAATGCATACCCCATCAGTGCAGCAATGCTTATTCAATACCGCCAGCAGATGGAGACACTGGGGGATAATTTTCTAAGGATTTATACTGATTTTTCCTGTCTGAATTTGTCGCACAGAAAGTTGCAGGCCAAATATGTGTGACATTTCTGCGACTTTAGCTTCTAGAGCATTTTTACAACATTATACATAGGTGCTGAATACATAAAAAGCGACTGTTCAGCGACAGACAAGTCGCATCGGCTGAAAGTAGGCCAGAATGTCAGTCCATGTTGGAGCAGGTTTAGATACAGTCTAAAGCATAGATCTCAAAGTCTGTGCACAGAATTTAGCAAGGGCCTCGCACCTTCTGATGCATCAGGTAGGTGCACAATAGCATAGCCTAACCCTCTGTACTTTGGTCTATATTGATGCGGGACATAGACAGCCAGCTGATGACCAATCCATTAGTGCAATGGATGGCTGGAAGCATTTGTCTTTGCCTTTGCAATACCACAGAAGCAATGCATGGTCAATGTACAGCAATGACACACCTGTGTGAACAGCCAGGAGACCCCCCCCCCCCCCCCATGTTATGTTACATAGTTACATAGTTAGTACGGTCGAAAAAAGACATATGTCCATCACGTTCAACCAGGGAATTAAGGGGTAGGGGTGTGGCGCGATATTGGGGAAGGGATGAGATTTTATATTTCTTCATAAGCATTAATCTTATTTTGTCAATTAGGAACATTCAGCACCCACCCGCTATCAAGGCAGCTGCCTATCATGTCATGCCCTACCTGCACAGGTGTGCTGGCTACTCAAATGATCCAATTAAGGAGGCCATTTAGTCAGCAGCAGCAGAAGTCCTGTGCCTGGACGCTCCAACAGGGGCCAGACACAAGCAGAAGCAGAAGCAGCAGAAGCAGCAGCAGCACCACCTTTTGTTTTTTGGCTGCAGCAGCAGCAAGGCCCACAGGGCTGGCTAGCTGGCTAGCCAGCAAGCAGGTAGCAATGAAAGTAGGAATCTTTCTTTTTAACCCTGTAAGGGGGTGGTGCACTGTACCCGAAGATACTGCCATATCGGGTCAATGCATAGGGCGACGGAAGCAAGCTTCGAAATCGGCCCCCGTTCTCAAAAATCCATTTAATATATGGTCCCCAGTTAGGGGACGTATCAGATATTAAACTGATAAGAACAGATACTACACTTGATCTTAGCCAAAAGGCCGAGAAGCGATAACCGTGAAAGGGGCGGGCCCAACAAGGTCCCCTTCATGGGCACTATCACTGCTTGCTGTCAGGGAGGCTGCCAGACAATTTTCCATGCACACTCTGGGCTGGGGGGCAGTCAACCACCAGTACACACAGCAGAACCTAAACCCATACCATTATTGCTAAGCAGCAAGACAGGGGCCCATTGCACTCCCACGGGGCCTTTTTAAATGCAATCCATAACCCGGATTTGCCAGGAACCCTTCTTACTCCTCCTACTTGCATGTGACACTGGGCTTAGGATCTGCATAGGAAACACACACACAAGCACACACCTACCTTTGTTGCCTGCAGATGCCTCCTTGGCTGTCCCCAAACGGTATCAAACCAACACCCACGGGAAGCTGTAAGCATAGAGGACATGCCTGCACCCCATTGGACTTACCTGTGTGGGTTAAATCCGGGTTATTTGACAACCTATGGCGGTGATGGTTCTGCTCAGGCAGAGCAGTGCTGATGCTCCTCATAAAGCTGTCGCTGCTGTGAAGGTTCTAGGTGACATCACAAATCCCTTTGGTTACATACACAACAAAGCTGGGTTGTTGTTGTTTACACTCTGCAAGGCCTGTGGAAGTGAGTGACATCATAGCACTGTAGTTCTGAGGGTTCAAGATGGATGCAACAATCTCCTGTTGCTTCTATGAAGGCCGTAATAGACGACATCACCAAACAGCTCCATAGTCACATACACAGCAAAGGAGAGATGTTGTTTACACCTAGTGATGTCAGTGGTATTGAGTGACATCACAGCACAGTGCTAAGGCTCCTGGGCCTGGACACAGCAGCGGCTGCAATATCTCAACGGAGAATACGTTTATATCTATGTGTGTGTGTGCGCATATATATATATATATATATATATATATATATATTTCTCCGCCGAAATCACTTTTAAACCCATTTCCACCTTTTTTTCCCTTCTCTTCCTCTTACTTTTTTTTCACGTTTTTTTACGTTTTTCTCCTTTTCGCCTCTTTTCTGGGCGTATTATTCTTCTTTTTCTTCTTTTTTTTCGTCTAATGCATACCCCATCAGTGCAGCAATGCTTATTCAATACCGCCAGCAGATGGAGACACTGGGGGATAATTTTCTAAGGATTTATACTGATTTTTCCTGTCTGAATTTGTCGCACAGAAAGTTGCAGGCCAAATATGTGTGACATTTCTGCGACTTTAGCTTCTAGAGCATTTTTACAACATTATACATAGGTGCTGAATACATAAAAAGCGACTGTTCAGCGACAGACAAGTCGCATCGGCTGAAAGTAGGCCAGAATGTCAGTCCATGTTGGAGCAGGTTTAGATACAGTCTAAAGCATAGATCTCAAAGTCTGTGCACAGAATTTAGCAAGGGCCTCGCACCTTCTGATGCATCAGGTAGGTGCACAATAGCATAGCCTAACCCTCTGTACTTTGGTCTATATTGATGCGGGACATAGACAGCCAGCTGATGACCAATCCATTAGTGCAATGGATGGCTGGAAGCATTTGTCTTTGCCTTTGCAATACCACAGAAGCAATGCATGGTCAATGTACAGCAATGACACACCTGTGTGAACAGCCAGGAGACCCCCCCCCCCCCCATGTTATGTTACATAGTTACATAGTTAGTACGGTCGAAAAAAGACATATGTCCATCACGTTCAACCAGGGAATTAAGGGGTAGGGGTGTGGCGCGATATTGGGGAAGGGATGAGATTTTATATTTCTTCATAAGCATTAATCTTATTTTGTCAATTAGGAACATTCAGCACCCACCCGCTATCAAGGCAGCTGCCTATCATGTCATGCCCTACCTGCACAGGTGTGCTGGCTACTCAAATGATCCAATTAAGGAGGCCATTTAGTCAGCAGCAGCAGAAGTCCTGTGCCTGGACGCTCCAACAGGGGCCAGACACAAGCAGAAGCAGAAGCAGCAGAAGCAGCAGCAGCACCACCTTTTGTTTTTTGGCTGCAGCAGCAGCAAGGCCCACAGGGCTGGCTAGCTGGCTAGCCAGCAAGCAGGTAGCAATGAAAGTAGGAATCTTTCTTTTTAACCCTGTAAGGGGGTGGTGCACTGTACCCGAAGATACTGCCATATCGGGTCAATGCATAGGGCGACGGAAGCAAGCTTCGAAATCGGCCCCCGTTCTCAAAAATCCATTTAATATATGGTCCCCAGATAGGGGACGTATCAGATATTAAACTGATAAGAACAGATACTACACTTGATCTTAGCCAAAAGGCCGAGAAGCGATAACCGTGAAAGGGGCGGGCCCAACAAGGTCCCCTTCATGGGCACTATCACTGCTTGCTGTCAGGGAGGCTGCCAGACAATTTTCCATGCACACTCTGGGCTGGGGGGCAGTCAACCACCAGTACACACAGCAGAACCTAAACCCATACCATTATTGCTAAGCAGCAAGACAGGGGCCCATTGCACTCCCACGGGGCCTTTTTAAATGCAATCCATAACCCGGATTTGCCAGGAACCCTTCTTACTCCTCCTACTTGCATGTGACACTGGGCTTAGGATCTGCATAGGAAACACACACACAAGCACACACCTACCTTTGTTGCCTGCAGATGCCTCCTTGGCTGTCCCCAAACGGTATCAAACCAACACCCACGGGAAGCTGTAAGCATAGAGGACATGCCTGCACCCCATTGGACTTACCTGTGTGGGTTAAATCCGGGTTATTTGACAACCTATGGCGGTGATGGTTCTGCTCAGGCAGAGCAGTGCTGATGCTCCTCATAAAGCTGTCGCTGCTGTGAAGGTTCTAGGTGACATCACAAATCCCTTTGGTTACATACACAACAAAGCTGGGTTGTTGTTGTTTACACTCTGCAAGGCCTGTGGAAGTGAGTGACATCATAGCACTGTAGTTCTGAGGGTTCAAGATGGATGCAACAATCTCCTGTTGCTTCTATGAAGGCCGTAATAGACGACATCACCAAACAGCTCCATAGTCACATACACAGCAAAGGAGAGATGTTGTTTACACCTAGTGATGTCAGTGGTATTGAGTGACATCACAGCACAGTGCTAAGGCTCCTGGGCCTGGACACAGCAGCGGCTGCAATATCTCAACGGAGAATACGTTTATATCTATGTGTGTGTGTGCGCATATATATATATGTATATATATATATATATATATATATATATATATATATATATATATATATATATTCTCCGCCGAAATCACTTTTAAACCCATTTCCACCTTTTTTTCCCTTCTCTTCCTCTTACTTTTTTTTCACGTTTTTTTTACGTTTTTCTCCTTTTCGCCTCTTTTCTGGGCGTATTATTCTTCTTTTTCTTCTTTTTTTTCGTCTAATGCATACCCCATCAGTGCAGCAATGCTTATTCAATACCGCCAGCAGATGGAGACACTGGGGGATAATTTTCTAAGGATTTATACTGATTTTTCCTGTCTGAATTTGTCGCACAGAAAGTTGCAGGCCAAATATGTGTGACATTTCTGCGACTTTAGCTTCTAGAGCATTTTTACAACATTATACATAGGTGCTGAATACATAAAAAGCGACTGTTCAGCGACAGACAAGTCGCATCGGCTGAAAGTAGGCCAGAATGTCAGTCCATGTTGGAGCAGGTTTAGATACAGTCTAAAGCATAGATCTCAAAGTCTGTGCACAGAATTTAGCAAGGGCCTCGCACCTTCTGATGCATCAGGTAGGTGCACAATAGCATAGCCTAACCCTCTGTACTTTGGTCTATATTGATGCGGGACATAGACAGCCAGCTGATGACCAATCCATTAGTGCAATGGATGGCTGGAAGCATTTGTCTTTGCCTTTGCAATACCACAGAAGCAATGCATGGTCAATGTACAGCAATGACACACCTGTGTGAACAGCCAGGAGACCCCCCCCCCCCATGTTATGTTACATAGTTACATAGTTAGTACGGTCGAAAAAAGACATATGTCCATCACGTTCAACCAGGGAATTAAGGGGTAGGGGTGTGGCGCGATATTGGGGAAGGGATGAGATTTTATATTTCTTCATAAGCATTAATCTTATTTTGTCAATTAGGAACATTCAGCACCCACCCGCTATCAAGGCAGCTGCCTATCATGTCATGCCCTACCTGCACAGGTGTGCTGGCTACTCAAATGATCCAATTAAGGAGGCCATTTAGTCAGCAGCAGCAGAAGTCCTGTGCCTGGACGCTCCAACAGGGGCCAGACACAAGCAGAAGCAGAAGCAGCAGAAGCAGCAGCAGCACCACCTTTTGTTTTTTGGCTGCAGCAGCAGCAAGGCCCACAGGGCTGGCTAGCTGGCTAGCCAGCAAGCAGGTAGCAATGAAAGTAGGAATCTTTCTTTTTAACCCTGTAAGGGGGTGGTGCACTGTACCCGAAGATACTGCCATATCGGGTCAATGCATAGGGCGACGGAAGCAAGCTTCGAAATCGGCCCCCGTTCTCAAAAATCCATTTAATATATGGTCCCCAGATAGGGGACGTATCAGATATTAAACTGATAAGAACAGATACTACACTTGATCTTAGCCAAAAGGCCGAGAAGCGATAACCGTGAAAGGGGCGGGCCCAACAAGGTCCCCTTCATGGGCACTATCACTGCTTGCTGTCAGGGAGGCTGCCAGACAATTTTCCATGCACACTCTGGGCTGGGGGGCAGTCAACCACCAGTACACACAGCAGAACCTAAACCCATACCATTATTGCTAAGCAGCAAGACAGGGGCCCATTGCACTCCCACGGGGCCTTTTTAAATGCAATCCATAACCCGGATTTGCCAGGAACCCTTCTTACTCCTCCTACTTGCATGTGACACTGGGCTTAGGATCTGCATAGGAAACACACACACAAGCACACACCTACCTTTGTTGCCTGCAGATGCCTCCTTGGCTGTCCCCAAACGGTATCAAACCAACACCCACGGGAAGCTGTAAGCATAGAGGACATGCCTGCACCCCATTGGACTTACCTGTGTGGGTTAAATCCGGGTTATTTGACAACCTATGGCGGTGATGGTTCTGCTCAGGCAGAGCAGTGCTGATGCTCCTCATAAAGCTGTCGCTGCTGTGAAGGTTCTAGGTGACATCACAAATCCCTTTGGTTACATACACAACAAAGCTGGGTTGTTGTTGTTTACACTCTGCAAGGCCTGTGGAAGTGAGTGACATCATAGCACTGTAGTTCTGAGGGTTCAAGATGGATGCAACAATCTCCTGTTGCTTCTATGAAGGCCGTAATAGACGACATCACCAAACAGCCCATAGTCACATACACAGCAAAGGAGAGATGTTGTTTACACCTAGTGATGTCAGTGGTATTGAGTGACATCACAGCACAGTGCTAAGGCTCCTGGGCCTGGACACAGCAGCGGCTGCAATATCTCAACGGAGAATACGTTTATATCTATGTGTGTGTGTGCGCATATATATATATATATATATATATATATATATATATATATATTTCTCCGCCGAAATCACTTTTAAACCCATTTCCACCTTTTTTTCCCTTCTCTTCCTCTTACTTTTTTTTCACGTTTTTTTACGTTTTTCTCCTTTTCGCCTCTTTTCTGGGCGTATTATTCTTCTTTTTCTTCTTTTTTTTCGTCTAATGCATACCCCATCAGTGCAGCAATGCTTATTCAATACCGCCAGCAGATGGAGACACTGGGGGATAATTTTCTAAGGATTTATACTGATTTTTCCTGTCTGAATTTGTCGCACAGAAAGTTGCAGGCCAAATATGTGTGACATTTCTGCGACTTTAGCTTCTAGAGCATTTTTACAACATTATACATAGGTGCTGAATACATAAAAAGCGACTGTTCAGCGACAGACAAGTCGCATCGGCTGAAAGTAGGCCAGAATGTCAGTCCATGTTGGAGCAGGTTTAGATACAGTCTAAAGCATAGATCTCAAAGTCTGTGCACAGAATTTAGCAAGGGCCTCGCACCTTCTGATGCATCAGGTAGGTGCACAATAGCATAGCCTAACCCTCTGTACTTTGGTCTATATTGATGCGGGACATAGACAGCCAGCTGATGACCAATCCATTAGTGCAATGGATGGCTGGAAGCATTTGTCTTTGCCTTTGCAATACCACAGAAGCAATGCATGGTCAATGTACAGCAATGACACACCTGTGTGAACAGCCAGGAGACCCCCCCCCCCCCCCATGTTATGTTACATAGTTACATAGTTAGTACGGTCGAAAAAAGACATATGTCCATCACGTTCAACCAGGGAATTAAGGGGTAGGGGTGTGGCGCGATATTGGGGAAGGGATGAGATTTTATATTTCTTCATAAGCATTAATCTTATTTTGTCAATTAGGAACATTCAGCACCCACCCGCTATCAAGGCAGCTGCCTATCATGTCATGCCCTACCTGCACAGGTGTGCTGGCTACTCAAATGATCCAATTAAGGAGGCCATTTAGTCAGCAGCAGCAGAAGTCCTGTGCCTGGACGCTCCAACAGGGGCCAGACACAAGCAGAAGCAGAAGCAGCAGAAGCAGCAGCAGCACCACCTTTTGTTTTTTGGCTGCAGCAGCAGCAAGGCCCACAGGGCTGGCTAGCTGGCTAGCCAGCAAGCAGGTAGCAATGAAAGTAGGAATCTTTCTTTTTAACCCTGTAAGGGGGTGGTGCACTGTACCCGAAGATACTGCCATATCGGGTCAATGCATAGGGCGACGGAAGCAAGCTTCGAAATCGGCCCCCGTTCTCAAAAATCCATTTAATATATGGTCCCCAGATAGGGGACGTATCAGATATTAAACTGATAAGAACAGATACTACACTTGATCTTAGCCAAAAGGCCGAGAAGCGATAACCGTGAAAGGGGCGGGCCCAACAAGGTCCCCTTCATGGGCACTATCACTGCTTGCTGTCAGGGAGGCTGCCAGACAATTTTCCATGCACACTCTGGGCTGGGGGGCAGTCAACCACCAGTACACACAGCAGAACCTAAACCCATACCATTATTGCTAAGCAGCAAGACAGGGGCCCATTGCACTCCCACGGGGCCTTTTTAAATGCAATCCATAACCCGGATTTGCCAGGAACCCTTCTTACTCCTCCTACTTGCATGTGACACTGGGCTTAGGATCTGCATAGGAAACACACACACAAGCACACACCTACCTTTGTTGCCTGCAGATGCCTCCTTGGCTGTCCCCAAACGGTATCAAACCAACACCCACGGGAAGCTGTAAGCATAGAGGACATGCCTGCACCCCATTGGACTTACCTGTGTGGGTTAAATCCGGGTTATTTGACAACCTATGGCGGTGATGGTTCTGCTCAGGCAGAGCAGTGCTGATGCTCCTCATAAAGCTGTCGCTGCTGTGAAGGTTCTAGGTGACATCACAAATCCCTTTGGTTACATACACAACAAAGCTGGGTTGTTGTTGTTTACACTCTGCAAGGCCTGTGGAAGTGAGTGACATCATAGCACTGTAGTTCTGAGGGTTCAAGATGGATGCAACAATCTCCTGTTGCTTCTATGAAGGCCGTAATAGACGACATCACCAAACAGCTCCATAGTCACATACACAGCAAAGGAGAGATGTTGTTTACACCTAGTGATGTCAGTGGTATTGAGTGACATCACAGCACAGTGCTAAGGCTCCTGGGCCTGGACACAGCAGCGGCTGCAATATCTCAACGGAGAATACGTTTATATCTATGTGTGTGTGTGCGCATATATATATATATATATATATATATATATATATATATATATATATATTTCTCCGCCGAAATCACTTTTAAACCCATTTCCACCTTTTTTTCCCTTCTCTTCCTCTTACTTTTTTTTCACGTTTTTTTACGTTTTTCTCCTTTTCGCCTCTTTTCTGGGCGTATTATTCTTCTTTTTCTTCTTTTTTTTCGTCTAATGCATACCCCATCAGTGCAGCAATGCTTATTCAATACCGCCAGCAGATGGAGACACTGGGGGATAATTTTCTAAGGATTTATACTGATTTTTCCTGTCTGAATTTGTCGCACAGAAAGTTGCAGGCCAAATATGTGTGACATTTCTGCGACTTTAGCTTCTAGAGCATTTTTACAACATTATACATAGGTGCTGAATACATAAAAAGCGACTGTTCAGCGACAGACAAGTCGCATCGGCTGAAAGTAGGCCAGAATGTCAGTCCATGTTGGAGCAGGTTTAGATACAGTCTAAAGCATAGATCTCAAAGTCTGTGCACAGAATTTAGCAAGGGCCTCGCACCTTCTGATGCATCAGGTAGGTGCACAATAGCATAGCCTAACCCTCTGTACTTTGGTCTATATTGATGCGGGACATAGACAGCCAGCTGATGACCAATCCATTAGTGCAATGGATGGCTGGAAGCATTTGTCTTTGCCTTTGCAATACCACAGAAGCAATGCATGGTCAATGTACAGCAATGACACACCTGTGTGAACAGCCAGGAGACCCCCCCCCCCCCATGTTATGTTACATAGTTACATAGTTAGTACGGTCGAAAAAAGACATATGTCCATCACGTTCAACCAGGGAATTAAGGGGTAGGGGTGTGGCGCGATATTGGGGAAGGGATGAGATTTTATATTTCTTCATAAGCATTAATCTTATTTTGTCAATTAGGAACATTCAGCACCCACCCGCTATCAAGGCAGCTGCCTATCATGTCATGCCCTACCTGCACAGGTGTGCTGGCTACTCAAATGATCCAATTAAGGAGGCCATTTAGTCAGCAGCAGCAGAAGTCCTGTGCCTGGACGCTCCAACAGGGGCCAGACACAAGCAGAAGCAGAAGCAGCAGAAGCAGCAGCAGCACCACCTTTTGTTTTTTGGCTGCAGCAGCAGCAAGGCCCACAGGGCTGGCTAGCTGGCTAGCCAGCAAGCAGGTAGCAATGAAAGTAGGAATCTTTCTTTTTAACCCTGTAAGGGGGTGGTGCACTGTACCCGAAGATACTGCCATATCGGGTCAATGCATAGGGCGACGGAAGCAAGCTTCGAAATCGGCCCCCGTTCTCAAAAATCCATTTAATATATGGTCCCCAGATAGGGGACGTATCAGATATTAAACTGATAAGAACAGATACTACACTTGATCTTAGCCAAAAGGCCGAGAAGCGATAACCGTGAAAGGGGCGGGCCCAACAAGGTCCCCTTCATGGGCACTATCACTGCTTGCTGTCAGGGAGGCTGCCAGACAATTTTCCATGCACACTCTGGGCTGGGGGGCAGTCAACCACCAGTACACACAGCAGAACCTAAACCCATACCATTATTGCTAAGCAGCAAGACAGGGGCCCATTGCACTCCCACGGGGCCTTTTTAAATGCAATCCATAACCCGGATTTGCCAGGAACCCTTCTTACTCCTCCTACTTGCATGTGACACTGGGCTTAGGATCTGCATAGGAAACACACACACAAGCACACACCTACCTTTGTTGCCTGCAGATGCCTCCTTGGCTGTCCCCAAACGGTATCAAACCAACACCCACGGGAAGCTGTAAGCATAGAGGACATGCCTGCACCCCATTGGACTTACCTGTGTGGGTTAAATCCGGGTTATTTGACAACCTATGGCGGTGATGGTTCTGCTCAGGCAGAGCAGTGCTGATGCTCCTCATAAAGCTGTCGCTGCTGTGAAGGTTCTAGGTGACATCACAAATCCCTTTGGTTACATACACAACAAAGCTGGGTTGTTGTTGTTTACACTCTGCAAGGCCTGTGGAAGTGAGTGACATCATAGCACTGTAGTTCTGAGGGTTCAAGATGGATGCAACAATCTCCTGTTGCTTCTATGAAGGCCGTAATAGACGACATCACCAAACAGCTCCATAGTCACATACACAGCAAAGGAGAGATGTTGTTTACACCTAGTGATGTCAGTGGTATTGAGTGACATCACAGCACAGTGCTAAGGCTCCTGGGCCTGGACACAGCAGCGGCTGCAATATCTCAACGGAGAATACGTTTATATCTATGTGTGTGTGTGCGCATATATATATATATATATATATATATATATATATATATATATATATATATTTCTCCGCCGAAATCACTTTTAAACCCATTTCCACCTTTTTTTCCCTTCTCTTCCTCTTACTTTTTTTTCACGTTTTTTTACGTTTTTCTCCTTTTCGCCTCTTTTCTGGGCGTATTATTCTTCTTTTTCTTCTTTTTTTTCGTCTAATGCATACCCCATCAGTGCAGCAATGCTTATTCAATACCGCCAGCAGATGGAGACACTGGGGGATAATTTTCTAAGGATTTATACTGATTTTTCCTGTCTGAATTTGTCGCACAGAAAGTTGCAGGCCAAATATGTGTGACATTTCTGCGACTTTAGCTTCTAGAGCATTTTTACAACATTATACATAGGTGCTGAATACATAAAAAGCGACTGTTCAGCGACAGACAAGTCGCATCGGCTGAAAGTAGGCCAGAATGTCAGTCCATGTTGGAGCAGGTTTAGATACAGTCTAAAGCATAGATCTCAAAGTCTGTGCACAGAATTTAGCAAGGGCCTCGCACCTTCTGATGCATCAGGTAGGTGCACAATAGCATAGCCTAACCCTCTGTACTTTGGTCTATATTGATGCGGGACATAGACAGCCAGCTGATGACCAATCCATTAGTGCAATGGATGGCTGGAAGCATTTGTCTTTGCCTTTGCAATACCACAGAAGCAATGCATGGTCAATGTACAGCAATGACACACCTGTGTGAACAGCCAGGAGACCCCCCCCCCCCCCCCCCCCATGTTATGTTACATAGTTACATAGTTAGTACGGTCGAAAAAAGACATATGTCCATCACGTTCAACCAGGGAATTAAGGGGTAGGGGTGTGGCGCGATATTGGGGAAGGGATGAGATTTTATATTTCTTCATAAGCATTAATCTTATTTTGTCAATTAGGAACATTCAGCACCCACCCGCTATCAAGGCAGCTGCCTATCATGTCATGCCCTACCTGCACAGGTGTGCTGGCTACTCAAATGATCCAATTAAGGAGGCCATTTAGTCAGCAGCAGCAGAAGTCCTGTGCCTGGACGCTCCAACAGGGGCCAGACACAAGCAGAAGCAGCAGAAGCAGCAGCAGCACCACCTTTTGTTTTTTGGCTGCAGCAGCAGCAAGGCCCACAGGGCTGGCTAGCTGGCTAGCCAGCAAGCAGGTAGCAATGAAAGTAGGAATCTTTCTTTTTAACCCTGTAAGGGGGTGGTGCACTGTACCCGAAGATACTGCCATATCGGGTCAATGCATAGGGCGACGGAAGCAAGCTTCGAAATCGGCCCCCGTTCTCAAAAATCCATTTAATATATGGTCCCCAGATAGGGGACGTATCAGATATTAAACTGATAAGAACAGATACTACACTTGATCTTAGCCAAAAGGCCGAGAAGCGATAACCGTGAAAGGGGCGGGCCCAACAAGGTCCCCTTCATGGGCACTATCACTGCTTGCTGTCAGGGAGGCTGCCAGACAATTTTCCATGCACACTCTGGGCTGGGGGGCAGTCAACCACCAGTACACACAGCAGAACCTAAACCCATACCATTATTGCTAAGCAGCAAGACAGGGGCCCATTGCACTCCCACGGGGCCTTTTTAAATGCAATCCATAACCCGGATTTGCCAGGAACCCTTCTTACTCCTCCTACTTGCATGTGACACTGGGCTTAGGATCTGCATAGGAAACACACACACAAGCACACACCTACCTTTGTTGCCTGCAGATGCCTCCTTGGCTGTCCCCAAACGGTATCAAACCAACACCCACGGGAAGCTGTAAGCATAGAGGACATGCCTGCACCCCATTGGACTTACCTGTGTGGGTTAAATCCGGGTTATTTGACAACCTATGGCGGTGATGGTTCTGCTCAGGCAGAGCAGTGCTGATGCTCCTCATAAAGCTGTCGCTGCTGTGAAGGTTCTAGGTGACATCACAAATCCCTTTGGTTACATACACAACAAAGCTGGGTTGTTGTTGTTTACACTCTGCAAGGCCTGTGGAAGTGAGTGACATCATAGCACTGTAGTTCTGAGGGTTCAAGATGGATGCAACAATCTCCTGTTGCTTCTATGAAGGCCGTAATAGACGACATCACCAAACAGCTCCATAGTCACATACACAGCAAAGGAGAGATGTTGTTTACACCTAGTGATGTCAGTGGTATTGAGTGACATCACAGCACAGTGCTAAGGCTCCTGGGCCTGGACACAGCAGCGGCTGCAATATCTTAACGGAGAATACGTTTATATCTATGTGTGTGTGTGCGCATATATATATATATATATATATATATATATATATATATATATATATTTCTCCGCCGAAATCACTTTTAAACCCATTTCCACCTTTTTTTCCCTTCTCTTCCTCTTACTTTTTTTTCACGTTTTTTTACGTTTTTCTCCTTTTCGCCTCTTTTCTGGGCGTATTATTCTTCTTTTTCTTCTTTTTTTTCGTCTAATGCATACCCCATCAGTGCAGCAATGCTTATTCAATACCGCCAGCAGATGGAGACACTGGGGGATAATTTTCTAAGGATTTATACTGATTTTTCCTGTCTGAATTTGTCGCACAGAAAGTTGCAGGCCAAATATGTGTGACATTTCTGCGACTTTAGCTTCTAGAGCATTTTTACAACATTATACATAGGTGCTGAATACATAAAAAGCGACTGTTCAGCGACAGACAAGTCGCATCGGCTGAAAGTAGGCCAGAATGTCAGTCCATGTTGGAGCAGGTTTAGATACAGTCTAAAGCATAGATCTCAAAGTCTGTGCGCACAGAATTTAGCAAGGGCCTCGCACCTTCTGATGCATCAGGTAGGTGCACAATAGCATAGCCTAACCCTCTGTACTTTGGTCTATATTGATGCGGGACATAGACAGCCAGCTGATGACCAATCCATTAGTGCAATGGATGGCTGGAAGCATTTGTCTTTGCCTTTGCAATACCACAGAAGCAATGCATGGTCAATGTACAGCAATGACACACCTGTGTGAACAGCCAGGAGACCCCCCCCCCCCCCCCCCATGTTATGTTACATAGTTACATAGTTAGTACGGTCGAAAAAAGACATATGTCCATCACGTTCAACCAGGGAATTAAGGGGTAGGGGTGTGGCGCGATATTGGGGAAGGGATGAGATTTTATATTTCTTCATAAGCATTAATCTTATTTTGTCAATTAGGAACATTCAGCACCCACCCGCTATCAAGGCAGCTGCCTATCATGTCATGCCCTACCTGCACAGGTGTGCTGGCTACTCAAATGATCCAATTAAGGAGGCCATTTAGTCAGCAGCAGCAGAAGTCCTGTGCCTGGACGCTCCAACAGGGGCCAGACACAAGCAGAAGCAGAAGCAGCAGAAGCAGCAGCAGGACCACCTTTTGTTTTTTGGCTGCAGCAGCAGCAAGGCCCACAGGGCTGGCTAGCTGGCTAGCCAGCAAGCAGGTAGCAATGAAAGTAGGAATCTTTCTTTTTAACCCTGTAAGGGGGTGGTGCACTGTACCCGAAGATACTGCCATATCGGGTCAATGCATAGGGCGACGGAAGCAAGCTTCGAAATCGGCCCCCGTTCTCAAAAATCCATTTAATATATGGTCCCCAGATAGGGGACGTATCAGATATTAAACTGATAAGAACAGATACTACACTTGATCTTAGCCAAAAGGCCGAGAAGCGATAACCGTGAAAGGGGCGGGCCCAACAAGGTCCCCTTCATAGGCACTATCACTGCTTGCTGTCAGGGAGGCTGCCAGACAATTTTCCATGCACACTCTGGGCTGGGGGGCAGTCAACCACCAGTACACACAGCAGAACCTAAACCCATACCATTATTGCTAAGCAGCAAGACAGGGGCCCATTGCACTCCCACGGGGCCTTTTTAAATGCAATCCATAACCCGGATTTGCCAGGAACCCTTCTTACTCCTCCTACTTGCATGTGACACTGGGCTTAGGATCTGCATAGGAAACACACACACAAGCACACACCTACCTTTGTTGCCTGCAGATGCCTCCTTGGCTGTCCCCAAACGGTATCAAACCAACACCCACGGGAAGCTGTAAGCATAGAGGACATGCCTGCACCCCATTGGACTTACCTGTGTGGGTTAAATCCGGGTTATTTGACAACCTATGGCGGTGATGGTTCTGCTCAGGCAGAGCAGTGCTGATGCTCCTCATAAAGCTGTCGCTGCTGTGAAGGTTCTAGGTGACATCACAAATCCCTTTGGTTACATACACAACAAAGCTGGGTTGTTGTTGTTTACACTCTGCAAGGCCTGTGGAAGTGAGTGACATCATAGCACTGTAGTTCTGAGGGTTCAAGATGGATGCAACAATCTCCTGTTGCTTCTATGAAGGCCGTAATAGACGACATCACCAAACAGCTCCATAGTCACATACACAGCAAAGGAGAGATGTTGTTTACACCTAGTGATGTCAGTGGTATTGAGTGACATCACAGCACAGTGCTAAGGCTCCTGGGCCTGGACACAGCAGCGGCTGCAATATCTCAACGGAGAATACGTTTATATCTATGTGTGTGTGTGCGCATATATATATATAAATATGTGTGACATTTCTGCGACTTTAGCTTCTAGAGCATTTTTACAACATTATACATAGGTGCTGAATACATAAAAAGCGACTGTTCAGCGACAGACAAGTCGCATCGGCTGAAAGTAGGCCAGAATGTCAGTCCATGTTGGAGCAGGTTTAGATACAGTCTAAAGCATAGATCTCAAAGTCTGTGCACAGAATTTAGCAAGGGCCTCGCACCTTCTGATGCATCAGGTAGGTGCACAATAGCATAGCCTAACCCTCTGTACTTTGGTCTATATTGATGCGGGACATAGACAGCCAGCTGATGACCAATCCATTAGTGCAATGGATGGCTGGAAGCATTTGTCTTTGCCTTTGCAATACCACAGAAGCAATGCATGGTCAATGTACAGCAATGACACACCTGTGTGAACAGCCAGGAGACCCCCCCCCCCCCCCATGTTATGTTACATAGTTACATAGTTAGTACGGTCGAAAAAAGACATATGTCCATCACGTTCAACCAGGGAATTAAGGGGTAGGGGTGTGGCGCGATATTGGGGAAGGGATGAGATTTTATATTTCTTCATAAGCATTAATCTTATTTTGTCAATTAGGAACATTCAGCACCCACCCGCTATCAAGGCAGCTGCCTATCATGTCATGCCCTACCTGCACAGGTGTGCTGGCTACTCAAATGATCCAATTAAGGAGGCCATTTAGTCAGCAGCAGCAGAAGTCCTGTGCCTGGACGCTCCAACAGGGGCCAGACACCAGCAGAAGCAGCAGCAGCACCACCTTTTGTTTTTTGGCTGCAGCAGCAGCAAGGCCCACAGGGCTGGCTAGCTGGCTAGCCAGCAAGCAGGTAGCAATGAAAGTAGGAATCTTTCTTTTTAACCCTGTAAGGGGGTGGTGCTCTGTACCCGAAGATACTGCCATATCGGGTCAATGCATAGGGCGACGGAAGCAAGCTTCGAAATCGGCCCCCGTTCTCAAAAATCCATTTAATATATGGTCCCCAGATAGGGGACGTATCAGATATTAAACTGATAAGAACAGATACTACACTTGATCTTAGCCAAAAGGCCGAGAAGCGATAACCGTGAAAGGGGCGGGCCCAACAAGGTCCCCTTCATGGGCACTATCACTGCTTGCTGTCAGGGAGGCTGCCAGACAATTTTCCATGCACACTCTGGGCTGGGGGGCAGTCAACCACCAGTACACACAGCAGAACCTAAACCCATACCATTATTGCTAAGCAGCAAGACAGGGGCCCATTGCACTCCCACGGGGCCTTTTTAAATGCAATCCATAACCCGGATTTGCCAGGAACCCTTCTTACTCCTCCTACTTGCATGTGACACTGGGCTTAGGATCTGCATAGGAAACACACACACAAGCACACACCTACCTTTGTTGCCTGCAGATGCCTCCTTGGCTGTCCCCAAACGGTATCAAACCAACACCCACGGGAAGCTGTAAGCATAGAGGACATGCCTGCACCCCATTGGACTTACCTGTGTGGGTTAAATCCGGGTTATTTGACAACCTATGGCGGTGATGGTTCTGCTCAGGCAGAGCAGTGCTGATGCTCCTCATAAAGCTGTCGCTGCTGTGAAGGTTCTAGGTGACATCACAAATCCCTTTGGTTACATACACAACAAAGCTGGGTTGTTGTTGTTTACACTCTGCAAGGCCTGTGGAAGTGAGTGACATCATAGCACTGTAGTTCTGAGGGTTCAAGATGGATGCAACAATCTCCTGTTGCTTCTATGAAGGCCGTAATAGACGACATCACCAAACAGCTCCATAGTCACATACACAGCAAAGGAGAGATGTTGTTTACACCTAGTGATGTCAGTGGTATTGAGTGACATCACAGCACAGTGCTAAGGCTCCTGGGCCTGGACACAGCAGCGGCTGCAATATCTCAACGGAGAATACGTTTATATCTATGTGTGTGTGTGCGCATATATATATATATATATATATATATATATATATATATATATATATTTCTCCGCCGAAATCACTTTTAAACCCATTTCCACCTTTTTTTCCCTTCTCTTCCTCTTACTTTTTTTTCACGTTTTTTTACGTTTTTCTCCTTTTCGCCTCTTTTCTGGGCGTATTATTCTTCTTTTTCTTCTTTTTTTTCGTCTAATGCATACCCCATCAGTGCAGCAATGCTTATTCAATACCGCCAGCAGATGGAGACACTGGGGGATAATTTTCTAAGGATTTATACTGATTTTTCCTGTCTGAATTTGTCGCACAGAAAGTTGCAGGCCAAATATGTGTGACATTTCTGCGACTTTAGCTTCTAGAGCATTTTTACAACATTATACATAGGTGCTGAATACATAAAAAGCGACTGTTCAGCGACAGACAAGTCGCATCGGCTGAAAGTAGGCCAGAATGTCAGTCCATGTTGGAGCAGGTTTAGATACAGTCTAAAGCATAGATCTCAAAGTCTGTGCACAGAATTTAGCAAGGGCCTCGCACCTTCTGATGCATCAGGTAGGTGCACAATAGCATAGCCTAACCCTCTGTACTTTGGTCTATATTGATGCGGGACATAGACAGCCAGCTGATGACCAATCCATTAGTGCAATGGATGGCTGGAAGCATTTGTCTTTGCCTTTGCAATACCACAGAAGCAATGCATGGTCAATGTACAGCAATGACACACCTGTGTGAACAGCCAGGAGACCCCCCCCCCCCATGTTATGTTACATAGTTACATAGTTAGTACGGTCGAAAAAAGACATATGTCCATCACGTTCAACCAGGGAATTAAGGGGTAGGGGTGTGGCGCGATATTGGGGAAGGGATGAGATTTTATATTTCTTCATAAGCATTAATCTTATTTTGTCAATTAGGAACATTCAGCACCCACCCGCTATCAAGGCAGCTGCCTATCATGTCATGCCCTACCTGCACAGGTGTGCTGGCTACTCAAATGATCCAATTAAGGAGGCCATTTAGTCAGCAGCAGCAGAAGTCCTGTGCCTGGACGCTCCAACAGGGGCCAGACACAAGCAGAAGCAGAAGCAGCAGCAGCACCACCTTTTGTTTTTTGGCTGCAGCAGCAGCAAGGCCCACAGGGCTGGCTAGCTGGCTAGCCAGCAAGCAGGTAGCAATGAAAGTAGGAATCTTTCTTTTTAACCCTGTAAGGGGGTGGTGCACTGTACCCGAAGATACTGCCATATCGGGTCAATGCATAGGGCGACGGAAGCAAGCTTCGAAATCGGCCCCCGTTCTCAAAAATCCATTTAATATATGGTCCCCAGATAGGGGACGTATCAGATATTAAACTGATAAGAACAGATACTACACTTGATCTTAGCCAAAAGGCCGAGAAGCGATAACCGTGAAAGGGGCGGGCCCAACAAGGTCCCCTTCATGGGCACTATCACTGCTTGCTGTCAGGGAGGCTGCCAGACAATTTTCCATGCACACTCTGGGCTGGGGGGCAGTCAACCACCAGTACACACAGCAGAACCTAAACCCATACCATTATTGCTAAGCAGCAAGACAGGGGCCCATTGCACTCCCACGGGGCCTTTTTAAATGCAATCCATAACCCGGATTTGCCAGGAACCCTTCTTACTCCTCCTACTTGCATGTGACACTGGGCTTAGGATCTGCATAGGAAACACACACACAAGCACACACCTACCTTTGTTGCCTGCAGATGCCTCCTTGGCTGTCCCCAAACGGTATCAAACCAACACCCACGGGAAGCTGTAAGCATAGAGGACATGCCTGCACCCCATTGGACTTACCTGTGTGGGTTAAATCCGGGTTATTTGACAACCTATGGCGGTGATGGTTCTGCTCAGGCAGAGCAGTGCTGATGCTCCTCATAAAGCTGTCGCTGCTGTGAAGGTTCTAGGTGACATCACAAATCCCTTTGGTTACATACACAACAAAGCTGGGTTGTTGTTGTTTACACTCTGCAAGGCCTGTGGAAGTGAGTGACATCATAGCACTGTAGTTCTGAGGGTTCAAGATGGATGCAACAATCTCCTGTTGCTTCTATGAAGGCCGTAATAGACGACATCACCAAACAGCTCCATAGTCACATACACAGCAAAGGAGAGATGTTGTTTACACCTAGTGATGTCAGTGGTATTGAGTGACATCACAGCACAGTGCTAAGGCTCCTGGGCCTGGACACAGCAGCGGCTGCAATATCTCAACGGAGAATACGTTTATATCTATGTGTGTGTGTGCGCATATATATATATATATATATATATATATATATATATATATATATATATATTTCTCCGCCGAAATCACTTTTAAACCCATTTCCACCTTTTTTTCCCTTCTCTTCCTCTTACTTTTTTTTCACGTTTTTTTTACGTTTTTCTCCTTTTCGCCTCTTTTCTGGGCGTATTATTCTTCTTTTTCTTCTTTTTTTTCGTCTAATGCATACCCCATCAGTGCAGCAATGCTTATTCAATACCGCCAGCAGATGGAGACACTGGGGGATAATTTTCTAAGGATTTATACTGATTTTTCCTGTCTGAATTTGTCGCACAGAAAGTTGCAGGCCAAATATGTGTGACATTTCTGCGACTTTAGCTTCTAGAGCATTTTTACAACATTATACATAGGTGCTGAATACATAAAAAGCGACTGTTCAGCGACAGACAAGTCGCATCGGCTGAAAGTAGGCCAGAATGTCAGTCCATGTTGGAGCAGGTTTAGATACAGTCTAAAGCATAGATCTCAAAGTCTGTGCACAGAATTTAGCAAGGGCCTCGCACCTTCTGATGCATCAGGTAGGTGCACAATAGCATAGCCTAACCCTCTGTACTTTGGTCTATATTGATGCGGGACATAGACAGCCAGCTGATGACCAATCCATTAGTGCAATGGATGGCTGGAAGCATTTGTCTTTGCCTTTGCAATACCACAGAAGCAATGCATGGTCAATGTACAGCAATGACACACCTGTGTGAACAGCCAGGAGACCCCCCCCCCATGTTATGTTACATAGTTACATAGTTAGTACGGTCGAAAAAAGACATATGTCCATCACGTTCAACCAGGGAATTAAGGGGTAGGGGTGTGGCGCGATATTGGGGAAGGGATGAGATTTTATATTTCTTCATAAGCATTAATCTTATTTTGTCAATTAGGAACATTCAGCACCCACCCGCTATCAAGGCAGCTGCCTATCATGTCATGCCCTACCTGCACAGGTGTGCTGGCTACTCAAATGATCCAATTAAGGAGGCCATTTAGTCAGCAGCAGCAGAAGTCCTGTGCCTGGACGCTCCAACAGGGGCCAGACACAAGCAGAAGCAGAAGCAGCAGAAGCAGCAGCAGCACCACCTTTTGTTTTTTGGCTGCAGCAGCAGCAAGGCCCACAGGGCTGGCTAGCTGGCTAGCCAGCAAGCAGGTAGCAATGAAAGTAGGAATCTTTCTTTTTAACCCTGTAAGGGGGTGGTGCACTGTACCCGAAGATACTGCCATATCGGGTCAATGCATAGGGCGACGGAAGCAAGCTTCGAAATCGGCCCCCGTTCTCAAAAATCCATTTAATATATGGTCCCCAGATAGGGGACGTATCAGATATTAAACTGATAAGAACAGATACTACACTTGATCTTAGCCAAAAGGCCGAGAAGCGATAACCGTGAAAGGGGCGGGCCCAACAAGGTCCCCTTCATGGGCACTATCACTGCTTGCTGTCAGGGAGGCTGCCAGACAATTTTCCATGCACACTCTGGGCTGGGGGGCAGTCAACCACCAGTACACACAGCAGAACCTAAACCCATACCATTATTGCTAAGCAGCAAGACAGGGGCCCATTGCACTCCCACGGGGCCTTTTTAAATGCAATCCATAACCCGGATTTGCCAGGAACCCTTCTTACTCCTCCTACTTGCATGTGACACTGGGCTTAGGATCTGCATAGGAAACACACACACAAGCACACACCTACCTTTGTTGCCTGCAGATGCCTCCTTGGCTGTCCCCAAACGGTATCAAACCAACACCCACGGGAAGCTGTAAGCATAGAGGACATGCCTGCACCCCATTGGACTTACCTGTGTGGGTTAAATCCGGGTTATTTGACAACCTATGGCGGTGATGGTTCTGCTCAGGCAGAGCAGTGCTGATGCTCCTCATAAAGCTGTCGCTGCTGTGAAGGTTCTAGGTGACATCACAAATCCCTTTGGTTACATACACAACAAAGCTGGGTTGTTGTTGTTTACACTCTGCAAGGCCTGTGGAAGTGAGTGACATCATAGCACTGTAGTTCTGAGGGTTCAAGATGGATGCAACAATCTCCTGTTGCTTCTATGAAGGCCGTAATAGACGACATCACCAAACAGCTCCATAGTCACATACACAGCAAAGGAGAGATGTTGTTTACACCTAGTGATGTCAGTGGTATTGAGTGACATCACAGCACAGTGCTAAGGCTCCTGGGCCTGGACACAGCAGCGGCTGCAATATCTCAACGGAGAATACGTTTATATCTATGTGTGTGTGTGCGCATATATATATATATATATATATATATATATATATATATATATATTTCTCCGCCGAAATCACTTTTAAACCCATTTCCACCTTTTTTTCCCTTCTCTTCCTCTTACTTTTTTTTCACGTTTTTTTACGTTTTTCTCCTTTTCGCCTCTTTTCTGGGCGTATTATTCTTCTTTTTCTTCTTTTTTTTCGTCTAATGCATACCCCATCAGTGCAGCAATGCTTATTCAATACCGCCAGCAGATGGAGACACTGGGGGATAATTTTCTAAGGATTTATACTGATTTTTCCTGTCTGAATTTGTCGCACAGAAAGTTGCAGGCCAAATATGTGTGACATTTCTGCGACTTTAGCTTCTAGAGCATTTTTACAACATTATACATAGGTGCTGAATACATAAAAAGCGACTGTTCAGCGACAGACAAGTCGCATCGGCTGAAAGTAGGCCAGAATGTCAGTCCATGTTGGAGCAGGTTTAGATACAGTCTAAAGCATAGATCTCAAAGTCTGTGCACAGAATTTAGCAAGGGCCTCGCACCTTCTGATGCATCAGGTAGGTGCACAATAGCATAGCCTAACCCTCTGTACTTTGGTCTATATTGATGCGGGACATAGACAGCCAGCTGATGACCAATCCATTAGTGCAATGGATGGCTGGAAGCATTTGTCTTTGCCTTTGCAATACCACAGAAGCAATGCATGGTCAATGTACAGCAATGACACACCTGTGTGAACAGCCAGGAGACCCCCCCCCCCCCCCCCATGTTATGTTACATAGTTACATAGTTAGTACGGTCGAAAAAAGACATATGTCCATCACGTTCAACCAGGGAATTAAGGGGTAGGGGTGTGGCGCGATATTGGGGAAGGGATGAGATTTTATATTTCTTCATAAGCATTAATCTTATTTTGTCAATTAGGAACATTCAGCACCCACCCGCTATCAAGGCAGCTGCCTATCATGTCATGCCCTACCTGCACAGGTGTGCTGGCTACTCAAATGATCCAATTAAGGAGGCCATTTAGTCAGCAGCAGCAGAAGTCCTGTGCCTGGACGCTCCAACAGGGGCCAGACACAAGCAGAAGCAGAAGCAGCAGAAGCAGCAGCAGCACCACCTTTTGTTTTTTGGCTGCAGCAGCAGCAAGGCCCACAGGGCTGGCTAGCTGGCTAGCCAGCAAGCAGGTAGCAATGAAAGTAGGAATCTTTCTTTTTAACCCTGTAAGGGGGTGGTGCACTGTACCCGAAGATACTGCCATATCGGGTCAATGCATAGGGCGACGGAAGCAAGCTTCGAAATCGGCCCCCGTTCTCAAAAATCCATTTAATATATGGTCCCCAGATAGGGGACGTATCAGATATTAAACTGATAAGAACAGATACTACACTTGATCTTAGCCAAAAGGCCGAGAAGCGATAACCGTGAAAGGGGCGGGCCCAACAAGGTCCCCTTCATGGGCACTATCACTGCTTGCTGTCAGGGAGGCTGCCAGACAATTTTCCATGCACACTCTGGGCTGGGGGGCAGTCAACCACCAGTACACACAGCAGAACCTAAACCCATACCATTATTGCTAAGCAGCAAGACAGGGGCCCATTGCACTCCCACGGGGCCTTTTTAAATGCAATCCATAACCCGGATTTGCCAGGAACCCTTCTTACTCCTCCTACTTGCATGTGACACTGGGCTTAGGATCTGCATAGGAAACACACACACAAGCACACACCTACCTTTGTTGCCTGCAGATGCCTCCTTGGCTGTCCCCAAACGGTATCAAACCAACACCCACGGGAAGCTGTAAGCATAGAGGACATGCCTGCACCCCATTGGACTTACCTGTGTGGGTTAAATCCGGGTTATTTGACAACCTATGGCGGTGATGGTTCTGCTCAGGCAGAGCAGTGCTGATGCTCCTCATAAAGCTGTCGCTGCTGTGAAGGTTCTAGGTGACATCACAAATCCCTTTGGTTACATACACAACAAAGCTGGGTTGTTGTTGTTTACACTCTGCAAGGCCTGTGGAAGTGAGTGACATCATAGCACTGTAGTTCTGAGGGTTCAAGATGGATGCAACAATCTCCTGTTGCTTCTATGAAGGCCGTAATAGACGACATCACCAAACAGCTCCATAGTCACATACACAGCAAAGGAGAGATGTTGTTTACACCTAGTGATGTCAGTGGTATTGAGTGACATCACAGCACAGTGCTAAGGCTCCTGGGCCTGGACACAGCAGCGGCTGCAATATCTCAACGGAGAATACGTTTATATCTATGTGTGTGTGTGCGCATATATATATATATATATATATATATATATATATATATATATATATATTTCTCCGCCGAAATCACTTTTAAACCCATTTCCACCTTTTTTTCCCTTCTCTTCCTCTTACTTTTTTTTCACGTTTTTTTTACGTTTTTCTCCTTTTCGTCTCTTTTCTGGGCGTATTATTCTTCTTTTTCTTCTTTTTTTTCGTCTAATGCATACCCCATCAGTGCAGCAATGCTTATTCAATACCGCCAGCAGATGGAGACACTGGGGGATAATTTTCTAAGGATTTATACTGATTTTTCCTGTCTGAATTTGTCGCACAGAAAGTTGCAGGCCAAATATGTGTGACATTTCTGCGACTTTAGCTTCTAGAGCATTTTTACAACATTATACATAGGTGCTGAATACATAAAAAGCGACTGTTCAGCGACAGACAAGTCGCATCGGCTGAAAGTAGGCCAGAATGTCAGTCCATGTTGGAGCAGGTTTAGATACAGTCTAAAGCATAGATCTCAAAGTCTGTGCACAGAATTTAGCAAGGGCCTCGCACCTTCTGATGCATCAGGTAGGTGCACAATAGCATAGCCTAACCCTCTGTACTTTGGTCTATATTGATGCGGGACATAGACAGCCAGCTGATGACCAATCCATTAGTGCAATGGATGGCTGGAAGCATTTGTCTTTGCCTTTGCAATACCACAGAAGCAATGCATGGTCAATGTACAGCAATGACACACCTGTGTGAACAGCCAGGAGACCCCCCCCCCCCCCATGTTATGTTACATAGTTACATAGTTAGTACGGTCGAAAAAAGACATATGTCCATCACGTTCAACCAGGGAATTAAGGGGTAGGGGTGTGGCGCGATATTGGGGAAGGGATGAGATTTTATATTTCTTCATAAGCATTAATCTTATTTTGTCAATTAGGAACATTCAGCACCCACCCGCTATCAAGGCAGCTGCCTATCATGTCATGCCCTACCTGCACAGGTGTGCTGGCTACTCAAATGATCCAATTAAGGAGGCCATTTAGTCAGCAGCAGCAGAAGTCCTGTGCCTGGACGCTCCAACAGGGGCCAGACACAAGCAGAAGCAGAAGCAGCAGAAGCAGCAGCAGCACCACCTTTTGTTTTTTGGCTGCAGCAGCAGCAAGGCCCACAGGGCTGGCTAGCTGGCTAGCCAGCAAGCAGGTAGCAATGAAAGTAGGAATCTTTCTTTTTAACCCTGTAAGGGGGTGGTGCACTGTACCCGAAGATACTGCCATATCGGGTCAATGCATAGGGCGACGGAAGCAAGCTTCGAAATCGGCCCCCGTTCTCAAAAATCCATTTAATATATGGTCCCCAGATAGGGGACGTATCAGATATTAAACTGATAAGAACAGATACTACACTTGATCTTAGCCAAAAGGCCGAGAAGCGATAACCGTGAAAGGGGCGGGCCCAACAAGGTCCCCTTCATGGGCACTATCACTGCTTGCTGTCAGGGAGGCTGCCAGACAATTTTCCATGCACACTCTGGGCTGGGGGGCAGTCAACCACCAGTACACACAGCAGAACCTAAACCCATACCATTATTGCTAAGCAGCAAGACAGGGGCCCATTGCACTCCCACGGGGCCTTTTTAAATGCAATCCATAACCCGGATTTGCCAGGAACCCTTCTTACTCCTCCTACTTGCATGTGACACTGGGCTTAGGATCTGCATAGGAAACACACACACAAGCACACACCTACCTTTGTTGCCTGCAGATGCCTCCTTGGCTGTCCCCAAACGGTATCAAACCAACACCCACGGGAAGCTGTAAGCATAGAGGACATGCCTGCACCCCATTGGACTTACCTGTGTGGGTTAAATCCGGGTTATTTGACAACCTATGGCGGTGATGGTTCTGCTCAGGCAGAGCAGTGCTGATGCTCCTCATAAAGCTGTCGCTGCTGTGAAGGTTCTAGGTGACATCACAAATCCCTTTGGTTACATACACAACAAAGCTGGGTTGTTGTTGTTTACACTCTGCAAGGCCTGTGGAAGTGAGTGACATCATAGCACTGTAGTTCTGAGGGTTCAAGATGGATGCAACAATCTCCTGTTGCTTCTATGAAGGCCGTAATAGACGACATCACCAAACAGCTCCATAGTCACATACACAGCAAAGGAGAGATGTTGTTTACACCTAGTGATGTCAGTGGTATTGAGTGACATCACAGCACAGTGCTAAGGCTCCTGGGCCTGGACACAGCAGCGGCTGCAATATCTCAACGGAGAATACGTTTATATCTATGTGTGTGTGTGCGCATATATATATATATATATATATATATATATATATATATATATTTCTCCGCCGAAATCACTTTTAAACCCATTTCCACCTTTTTTTCCCTTCTCTTCCTCTTACTTTTTTTTCACGTTTTTTTACGTTTTTCTCCTTTTCGCCTCTTTTCTGGGCGTATTATTCTTCTTTTTCTTCTTTTTTTTCGTCTAATGCATACCCCATCAGTGCAGCAATGCTTATTCAATACCGCCAGCAGATGGAGACACTGGGGGATAATTTTCTAAGGATTTATACTGATTTTTCCTGTCTGAATTTGTCGCACAGAAAGTTGCAGGCCAAATATGTGTGACATTTCTGCGACTTTAGCTTCTAGAGCATTTTTACAACATTATACATAGGTGCTGAATACATAAAAAGCGACTGTTCAGCGACAGACAAGTCGCATCGGCTGAAAGTAGGCCAGAATGTCAGTCCATGTTGGAGCAGGTTTAGATACAGTCTAAAGTATAGATCTCAAAGTCTGTGCACAGAATTTAGCAAGGGCCTCGCACCTTCTGATGCATCAGGTAGGTGCACAATAGCATAGCCTAACCCTCTGTACTTTGGTCTATATTGATGCGGGACATAGACAGCCAGCTGATGACCAATCCATTAGTGCAATGGATGGCTGGAAGCATTTGTCTTTGCCTTTGCAATACCACAGAAGCAATGCATGGTCAATGTACAGCAATGACACACCTGTGTGAACAGCCAGGAGACCCCCCCCCCCCCCCCCATGTTATGTTACATAGTTACATAGTTAGTACGGTCGAAAAAAGACATATGTCCATCACGTTCAACCAGGGAATTAAGGGGTAGGGGTGTGGCGCGATATTGGGGAAGGGATGAGATTTTATATTTCTTCATAAGCATTAATCTTATTTTGTCAATTAGGAACATTCAGCACCCACCCGCTATCAAGGCAGCTGCCTATCATGTCATGCCCTACCTGCACAGGTGTGCTGGCTACTCAAATGATCCAATTAAGGAGGCCATTTAGTCAGCAGCAGCAGAAGTCCTGTGCCTGGACGCTCCAACAGGGGCCAGACACAAGCAGAAGCAGAAGCAGCAGCAGCACCACCTTTTGTTTTTTGGCTGCAGCAGCAGCAAGGCCCACAGGGCTGGCTAGCTGGCTAGCCAGCAAGCAGGTAGCAATGAAAGTAGGAATCTTTCTTTTTAACCCTGTAAGGGGGTGGTGCACTGTACCCGAAGATACTGCCATATCGGGTCAATGCATAGGGCGACGGAAGCAAGCTTCGAAATCGGCCCCCGTTCTCAAAAATCCATTTAATATATGGTCCCCAGATAGGGGACGTATCAGATATTAAACTGATAAGAACAGATACTACACTTGATCTTAGCCAAAAGGCCGAGAAGCGATAACCGTGAAAGGGGCGGGCCCAACAAGGTCCCCTTCATGGGCACTATCACTGCTTGCTGTCAGGGAGGCTGCCAGACAATTTTCCATGCACACTCTGGGCTGGGGGGCAGTCAACCACCAGTACACACAGCAGAACCTAAACCCATACCATTATTGCTAAGCAGCAAGACAGGGGCCCATTGCACTCCCACGGGGCCTTTTTAAATGCAATCCATAACCCGGATTTGCCAGGAACCCTTCTTACTCCTCCTACTTGCATGTGACACTGGGCTTAGGATCTGCATAGGAAACACACACACAAGCACACACCTACCTTTGTTGCCTGCAGATGCCTCCTTGGCTGTCCCCAAACGGTATCAAACCAACACCCACGGGAAGCTGTAAGCATAGAGGACATGCCTGCACCCCATTGGACTTACCTGTGTGGGTTAAATCCGGGTTATTTGACAACCTATGGCGGTGATGGTTCTGCTCAGGCAGAGCAGTGCTGATGCTCCTCATAAAGCTGTCGCTGCTGTGAAGGTTCTAGGTGACATCACAAATCCCTTTGGTTACATACACAACAAAGCTGGGTTGTTGTTGTTTACACTCTGCAAGGCCTGTGGAAGTGAGTGACATCATAGCACTGTAGTTCTGAGGGTTCAAGATGGATGCAACAATCTCCTGTTGCTTCTATGAAGGCCGTAATAGACGACATCACCAAACAGCTCCATAGTCACATACACAGCAAAGGAGAGATGTTGTTTACACCTAGTGATGTCAGTGGTATTGAGTGACATCACAGCACAGTGCTAAGGCTCCTGGGCCTGGACACAGCAGCGGCTGCAATATCTCAACGGAGAATACGTTTATATCTATGTGTGTGTGTGCGCATATATATATATATATATATATATATATATATATATATATATATATTTCTCCGCCGAAATCACTTTTAAACCCATTTCCACCTTTTTTTCCCTTCTCTTCCTCTTACTTTTTTTTCACGTTTTTTTACGTTTTTCTCCTTTTCGCCTCTTTTCTGGGCGTATTATTCTTCTTTTTCTTCTTTTTTTTCGTCTAATGCATACCCCATCAGTGCAGCAATGCTTATTCAATACCGCCAGCAGATGGAGACACTGGGGGATAATTTTCTAAGGATTTATACTGATTTTTCCTGTCTGAATTTGTCGCACAGAAAGTTGCAGGCCAAATATGTGTGACATTTCTGCGACTTTAGCTTCTAGAGCATTTTTACAACATTATACATAGGTGCTGAATACATAAAAAGCGACTGTTCAGCGACAGACAAGTCGCATCGGCTGAAAGTAGGCCAGAATGTCAGTCCATGTTGGAGCAGGTTTAGATACAGTCTAAAGCATAGATCTCAAAGTCTGTGCACAGAATTTAGCAAGGGCCTCGCACCTTCTGATGCATCAGGTAGGTGCACAATAGCATAGCCTAACCCTCTGTACTTTGGTCTATATTGATGCGGGACATAGACAGCCAGCTGATGACCAATCCATTAGTGCAATGGATGGCTGGAAGCATTTGTCTTTGCCTTTGCAATACCACAGAAGCAATGCATGGTCAATGTACAGCAATGACACACCTGTGTGAACAGCCAGGAGACCCCCCCCCCCCCCCCATGTTATGTTACATAGTTACATAGTTAGTACGGTCGAAAAAAGACATATGTCCATCACGTTCAACCAGGGAATTAAGGGGTAGGGGTGTGGCGCGATATTGGGGAAGGGATGAGATTTTATATTTCTTCATAAGCATTAATCTTATTTTGTCAATTAGGAACATTCAGCACCCACCCGCTATCAAGGCAGCTGCCTATCATGTCATGCCCTACCTGCACAGGTGTGCTGGCTACTCAAATGATCCAATTAAGGAGGCCATTTAGTCAGCAGCAGCAGAAGTCCTGTGCCTGGACGCTCCAACAGGGGCCAGACACAAGCAGAAGCAGCAGAAGCAGCAGCAGCACCACCTTTTGTTTTTTGGCTGCAGCAGCAGCAAGGCCCACAGGGCTGGCTAGCTGGCTAGCCAGCAAGCAGGTAGCAATGAAAGTAGGAATCTTTCTTTTTAACCCTGTAAGGGGGTGGTGCACTGTACCCGAAGATACTGCCATATCGGGTCAATGCATAGGGCGACGGAAGCAAGCTTCGAAATCGGCCCCCGTTCTCAAAAATCCATTTAATATATGGTCCCCAGATAGGGGACGTATCAGATATTAAACTGATAAGAACAGATACTACACTTGATCTTAGCCAAAAGGCCGAGAAGCGATAACCGTGAAAGGGGCGGGCCCAACAAGGTCCCCTTCATGGGCACTATCACTGCTTGCTGTCAGGGAGGCTGCCAGACAATTTTCCATGCACACTCTGGGCTGGGGGGCAGTCAACCACCAGTACACACAGCAGAACCTAAACCCATACCATTATTGCTAAGCAGCAAGACAGGGGCCCATTGCACTCCCACGGGGCCTTTTTAAATGCAATCCATAACCCGGATTTGCCATTGCCAGGAACCCTTCTTACTCCTCCTACTTGCATGTGACACTGGGCTTAGGATCTGCATAGGAAACACACACACAAGCACACACCTACCTTTGTTGCCTGCAGATGCCTCCTTGGCTGTCCCCAAACGGTATCAAACCAACACCCACGGGAAGCTGTAAGCATAGAGGACATGCCTGCACCCCATTGGACTTACCTGTGTGGGTTAAATCCGGGTTATTTGACAACCTATGGCGGTGATGGTTCTGCTCAGGCAGAGCAGTGCTGATGCTCCTCATAAAGCTGTCGCTGCTGTGAAGGTTCTAGGTGACATCACAAATCCCTTTGGTTACATACACAACAAAGCTGGGTTGTTGTTGTTTACACTCTGCAAGGCCTGTGGAAGTGAGTGACATCATAGCACTGTAGTTCTGAGGGTTCAAGATGGATGCAACAATCTCCTGTTGCTTCTATGAAGGCCGTAATAGACGACATCACCAAACAGCTCCATAGTCACATACACAGCAAAGGAGAGATGTTGTTTACACCTAGTGATGTCAGTGGTATTGAGTGACATCACAGCACAGTGCTAAGGCTCCTGGGCCTGGACACAGCAGCGGCTGCAATATCTCAACGGAGAATACGTTTATATCTATGTGTGTGTGTGCGCATATATATATATATATATATATATAATATATATATATATATATATTTCTCCGCCGAAATCACTTTTAAACCCATTTCCACCTTTTTTTCCCTTCTCTTCCTCTTACTTTTTTTTCACGTTTTTTTACGTTTTTCTCCTTTTCGCCTCTTTTCTGGGCGTATTATTCTTCTTTTTCTTCTTTTTTTTCGTCTAATGCATACCCCATCAGTGCAGCAATGCTTATTCAATACCGCCAGCAGATGGAGACACTGGGGGATAATTTTCTAAGGATTTATACTGATTTTTCCTGTCTGAATTTGTCGCACAGAAAGTTGCAGGCCAAATATGTGTGACATTTCTGCGACTTTAGCTTCTAGAGCATTTTTACAACATTATACATAGGTGCTGAATACATAAAAAGCGACTGTTCAGCGACAGACAAGTCGCATCGGCTGAAAGTAGGCCAGAATGTCAGTCCATGTTGGAGCAGGTTTAGATACAGTCTAAAGCATAGATCTCAAAGTCTGTGCACAGAATTTAGCAAGGGCCTCGCACCTTCTGATGCATCAGGTAGGTGCACAATAGCATAGCCTAACCCTCTGTACTTTGGTCTATATTGATGCGGGACATAGACAGCCAGCTGATGACCAATCCATTAGTGCAATGGATGGCTGGAAGCATTTGTCTTTGCCTTTGCAATACCACAGAAGCAATGCATGGTCAATGTACAGCAATGACACACCTGTGTGAACAGCCAGGAGACCCCCCCCCCCCCCCCCATGTTATGTTACATAGTTACATAGTTAGTACGGTCGAAAAAAGACATATGTCCATCACGTTCAACCAGGGAATTAAGGGGTAGGGGTGTGGCGCGATATTGGGGAAGGGATGAGATTTTATATTTCTTCATAAGCATTAATCTTATTTTGTCAATTAGGAACATTCAGCACCCACCCGCTATCAAGGCAGCTGCCTATCATGTCATGCCCTACCTGCACAGGTGTGCTGGCTACTCAAATGATCCAATTAAGGAGGCCATTTAGTCAGCAGCAGCAGAAGTCCTGTGCCTGGACGCTCCAACAGGGGCCAGACACAAGCAGAAGCAGAAGCAGAAGCAGCAGAAGCAGCAGCAGCACCACCTTTTGTTTTTTGGCTGCAGCAGCAGCAAGGCCCACAGGGCTGGCTAGCTGGCTAGCCAGCAAGCAGGTAGCAATGAAAGTAGGAATCTTTCTTTTTAACCCTGTAAGGGGGTGGTGCACTGTACCCGAAGATACTGCCATATCGGGTCAATGCATAGGGCGACGGAAGCAAGCTTCGAAATCGGCCCCCGTTCTCAAAAATCCATTTAATATATGGTCCCCAGATAGGGGACGTATCAGATATTAAACTGATAAGAACAGATACTACACTTGATCTTAGCCAAAAGGCCGAGAAGCGATAACCGTGAAAGGGGCGGGCCCAACAAGGTCCCCTTCATGGGCACTATCACTGCTTGCTGTCAGGGAGGCTGCCAGACAATTTTCCATGCACACTCTGGGCTGGGGGGCAGTCAACCACCAGTACACACAGCAGAACCTAAACCCATACCATTATTGCTAAGCAGCAAGACAGGGGCCCATTGCACTCCCACGGGGCCTTTTTAAATGCAATCCATAACCCGGATTTGCCAGGAACCCTTCTTACTCCTCCTACTTGCATGTGACACTGGGCTTAGGATCTGCATAGGAAACACACACACAAGCACACACCTACCTTTGTTGCCTGCAGATGCCTCCTTGGCTGTCCCCAAACGGTATCAAACCAACACCCACGGGAAGCTGTAAGCATAGAGGACATGCCTGCACCCCATTGGACTTACCTGTGTGGGTTAAATCCGGGTTATTTGACAACCTATGGCGGTGATGGTTCTGCTCAGGCAGAGCAGTGCTGATGCTCCTCATAAAGCTGTCGCTGCTGTGAAGGTTCTAGGTGACATCACAAATCCCTTTGGTTACATACACAACAAAGCTGGGTTGTTGTTGTTTACACTCTGCAAGGCCTGTGGAAGTGAGTGACATCATAGCACTGTAGTTCTGAGGGTTCAAGATGGATGCAACAATCTCCTGTTGCTTCTATGAAGGCCGTAATAGACGACATCACCAAACAGCTCCATAGTCACATACACAGCAAAGGAGAGATGTTGTTTACACCTAGTGATGTCAGTGGTATTGAGTGACATCACAGCACAGTGCTAAGGCTCCTGGGCCTGGACACAGCAGCGGCTGCAATATCTCAACGGAGAATACGTTTATATCTATGTGTGTGTGTGCGCATATATATATATATATATATATATATATATATATATATATATATATTTCTCCGCCGAAATCACTTTTAAACCCATTTCCACCTTTTTTTCCCTTCTCTTCCTCTTACTTTTTTTTCACGTTTTTTTACGTTTTTCTCCTTTTCGCCTCTTTTCTGGGCGTATTATTCTTCTTTTTCTTCTTTTTTTTCGTCTAATGCATACCCCATCAGTGCAGCAATGCTTATTCAATACCGCCAGCAGATGGAGACACTGGGGGATAATTTTCTAAGGATTTATACTGATTTTTCCTGTCTGAATTTGTCGCACAGAAAGTTGCAGGCCAAATATGTGTGACATTTCTGCGACTTTAGCTTCTAGAGCATTTTTACAACATTATACATAGGTGCTGAATACATAAAAAGCGACTGTTCAGCGACAGACAAGTCGCATCGGCTGAAAGTAGGCCAGAATGTCAGTCCATGTTGGAGCAGGTTTAGATACAGTCTAAAGCATAGATCTCAAAGTCTGTGCACAGAATTTAGCAAGGGCCTCGCACCTTCTGATGCATCAGGTAGGTGCACAATAGCATAGCCTAACCCTCTGTACTTTGGTCTATATTGATGCGGGACATAGACAGCCAGCTGATGACCAATCCATTAGTGCAATGGATGGCTGGAAGCATTTGTCTTTGCCTTTGCAATACCACAGAAGCAATGCATGGTCAATGTACAGCAATGACACACCTGTGTGAACAGCCAGGAGACCCCCCCCCCCCCCCATGTTATGTTACATAGTTACATAGTTAGTACGGTCGAAAAAAGACATATGTCCATCACGTTCAACCAGGGAATTAAGGGGTAGGGGTGTGGCGCGATATTGGGGAAGGGATGAGATTTTATATTTCTTCATAAGCATTAATCTTATTTTGTCAATTAGGAACATTCAGCACCCACCCGCTATCAAGGCAGCTGCCTATCATGTCATGCCCTACCTGCACAGGTGTGCTGGCTACTCAAATGATCCAATTAAGGAGGCCATTTAGTCAGCAGCAGCAGAAGTCCTGTGCCTGGACGCTCCAACAGGGGCCAGACACAAGCAGAAGCAGAAGCAGCAGAAGCAGCAGCAGCACCACCTTTTGTTTTTTGGCTGCAGCAGCAGCAAGGCCCACAGGGCTGGCTAGCTGGCTAGCCAGCAAGCAGGTAGCAATGAAAGTAGGAATCTTTCTTTTTAACCCTGTAAGGGGGTGGTGCACTGTACCCGAAGATACTGCCATATCGGGTCAATGCATAGGGCGACGGAAGCAAGCTTCGAAATCGGCCCCCGTTCTCAAAAATCCATTTAATATATGGTCCCCAGATAGGGGACGTATCAGATATTAAACTGATAAGAACAGATACTACACTTGATCTTAGCCAAAAGGCCGAGAAGCGATAACCGTGAAAGGGGCGGGCCCAACAAGGTCCCCTTCATGGGCACTATCACTGCTTGCTGTCAGGGAGGCTGCCAGACAATTTTCCATGCACACTCTGGGCTGGGGGGCAGTCAACCACCAGTACACACAGCAGAACCTAAACCCATACCATTATTGCTAAGCAGCAAGACAGGGGCCCATTGCACTCCCACGGGGCCTTTTTAAATGCAATCCATAACCCGGATTTGCCAGGAACCCTTCTTACTCCTCCTACTTGCATGTGACACTGGGCTTAGGATCTGCATAGGAAACACACACACAAGCACACACCTACCTTTGTTGCCTGCAGATGCCTCCTTGGCTGTCCCCAAACGGTATCAAACCAACACCCACGGGAAGCTGTAAGCATAGAGGACATGCCTGCACCCCATTGGACTTACCTGTGTGGGTTAAATCCGGGTTATTTGACAACCTATGGCGGTGATGGTTCTGCTCAGGCAGAGCAGTGCTGATGCTCCTCATAAAGCTGTCGCTGCTGTGAAGGTTCTAGGTGACATCACAAATCCCTTTGGTTACATACACAACAAAGCTGGGTTGTTGTTGTTTACACTCTGCAAGGCCTGTGGAAGTGAGTGACATCATAGCACTGTAGTTCTGAGGGTTCAAGATGGATGCAACAATCTCCTGTTGCTTCTATGAAGGCCGTAATAGACGACATCACCAAACAGCTCCATAGTCACATACACAGCAAAGGAGAGATGTTGTTTACACCTAGTGATGTCAGTGGTATTGAGTGACATCACAGCACAGTGCTAAGGCTCCTGGGCCTGGACACAGCAGCGGCTGCAATATCTCAACGGAGAATACGTTTATATCTATGTGTGTGTGTGCGCATATATATATATATATATATATATATATATATATATATATATATATTTCTCCGCCGAAATCACTTTTAAACCCATTTCCACCTTTTTTTCCCTTCTCTTCCTCTTACTTTTTTTTCACGTTTTTTTACGTTTTTCTCCTTTTCGCCTCTTTTCTGGGCGTATTATTCTTCTTTTTCTTCTTTTTTTTCGTCTAATGCATACCCCATCAGTGCAGCAATGCTTATTCAATACCGCCAGCAGATGGAGACACTGGGGGATAATTTTCTAAGGATTTATACTGATTTTTCCTGTCTGAATTTGTCGCACAGAAAGTTGCAGGCCAAATATGTGTGACATTTCTGCGACTTTAGCTTCTAGAGCATTTTTACAACATTATACATAGGTGCTGAATACATAAAAAGCGACTGTTCAGCGACAGACAAGTCGCATCGGCTGAAAGTAGGCCAGAATGTCAGTCCATGTTGGAGCAGGTTTAGATACAGTCTAAAGCATAGATCTCAAAGTCTGTGCACAGAATTTAGCAAGGGCCTCGCACCTTCTGATGCATCAGGTAGGTGCACAATAGCATAGCCTAACCCTCTGTACTTTGGTCTATATTGATGCGGGACATAGACAGCCAGCTGATGACCAATCCATTAGTGCAATGGATGGCTGGAAGCATTTGTCTTTGCCTTTGCAATACCACAGAAGCAATGCATGGTCAATGTACAGCAATGACACACCTGTGTGAACAGCCAGGAGACCCCCCCCCCCCCATGTTATGTTACATAGTTACATAGTTAGTACGGTCGAAAAAAGACATATGTCCATCACGTTCAACCAGGGAATTAAGGGGTAGGGGTGTGGCGCGATATTGGGGAAGGGATGAGATTTTATATTTCTTCATAAGCATTAATCTTATTTTGTCAATTAGGAACATTCAGCACCCACCCGCTATCAAGGCAGCTGCCTATCATGTCATGCCCTACCTGCACAGGTGTGCTGGCTACTCAAATGATCCAATTAAGGAGGCCATTTAGTCAGCAGCAGCAGAAGTCCTGTGCCTGGACGCTCCAACAGGGGCCAGACACAAGCAGAAGCAGAAGCAGCAGAAGCAGCAGCAGCACCACCTTTTGTTTTTTGGCTGCAGCAGCAGCAAGGCCCACAGGGCTGGCTAGCTGGCTAGCCAGCAAGCAGGTAGCAATGAAAGTAGGAATCTTTCTTTTTAACCCTGTAAGGGGGTGGTGCACTGTACCCGAAGATACTGCCATATCGGGTCAATGCATAGGGCGACGGAAGCAAGCTTCGAAATCGGCCCCCGTTCTCAAAAATCCATTTAATATATGGTCCCCAGATAGGGGACGTATCAGATATTAAACTGATAAGAACAGATACTACACTTGATCTTAGCCAAAAGGCCGAGAAGCGATAACCGTGAAAGGGGCGGGCCCAACAAGGTCCCCTTCATGGGCACTATCACTGCTTGCTGTCAGGGAGGCTGCCAGACAATTTTCCATGCACACTCTGGGCTGGGGGGCAGTCAACCACCAGTACACACAGCAGAACCTAAACCCATACCATTATTGCTAAGCAGCAAGACAGGGGCCCATTGCACTCCCACGGGGCCTTTTTAAATGCAATCCATAACCCGGATTTGCCAGGAACCCTTCTTACTCCTCCTACTTGCATGTGACACTGGGCTTAGGATCTGCATAGGAAACACACACACAAGCACACACCTACCTTTGTTGCCTGCAGATGCCTCCTTGGCTGTCCCCAAACGGTATCAAACCAACACCCACGGGAAGCTGTAAGCATAGAGGACATGCCTGCACCCCATTGGACTTACCTGTGTGGGTTAAATCCGGGTTATTTGACAACCTATGGCGGTGATGGTTCTGCTCAGGCAGAGCAGTGCTGATGCTCCTCATAAAGCTGTCGCTGCTGTGAAGGTTCTAGGTGACATCACAAATCCCTTTGGTTACATACACAACAAAGCTGGGTTGTTGTTGTTTACACTCTGCAAGGCCTGTGGAAGTGAGTGACATCATAGCACTGTAGTTCTGAGGGTTCAAGATGGATGCAACAATCTCCTGTTGCTTCTATGAAGGCCGTAATAGACGACATCACCAAACAGCTCCATAGTCACATACACAGCAAAGGAGAGATGTTGTTTACACCTAGTGATGTCAGTGGTATTGAGTGACATCACAGCACAGTGCTAAGGCTCCTGGGCCTGGACACAGCAGCGGCTGCAATATCTCAACGGAGAATACGTTTATATCTATGTGTGTGTGTGCGCATATATATATATATATATATATATATATATATATATATATATATATATATATCTCCGCCGAAATCACTTTTAAACCCATTTCCACCTTTTTTTCCCTTCTCTTCCTCTTACTTTTTTTTCACGTTTTTTTACGTTTTTCTCCTTTTCGCCTCTTTTCTGGGCGTATTATTCTTCTTTTTCTTCTTTTTTTTCGTCTAATGCATACCCCATCAGTGCAGCAATGCTTATTCAATACCGCCAGCAGATGGAGACACTGGGGGATAATTTTCTAAGGATTTATACTGATTTTTCCTGTCTGAATTTGTCGCACAGAAAGTTGCAGGCCAAATATGTGTGACATTTCTGCGACTTTAGCTTCTAGAGCATTTTTACAACATTATACATAGGTGCTGAATACATAAAAAGCGACTGTTCAGCGACAGACAAGTCGCATCGGCTGAAAGTAGGCCAGAATGTCAGTCCATGTTGGAGCAGGTTTAGATACAGTCTAAAGCATAGATCTCAAAGTCTGTGCACAGAATTTAGCAAGGGCCTCGCACCTTCTGATGCATCAGGTAGGTGCACAATAGCATAGCCTAACCCTCTGTACTTTGGTCTATATTGATGCGGGACATAGACAGCCAGCTGATGACCAATCCATTAGTGCAATGGATGGCTGGAAGCATTTGTCTTTGCCTTTGCAATACCACAGAAGCAATGCATGGTCAATGTACAGCAATGACACACCTGTGTGAACAGCCAGGAGACCCCCCCCCCCCCCCCCCATGTTATGTTACATAGTTACATAGTTAGTACGGTCGAAAAAAGACATATGTCCATCACGTTCAACCAGGGAATTAAGGGGTAGGGGTGTGGCGCGATATTGGGGAAGGGATGAGATTTTATATTTCTTCATAAGCATTAATCTTATTTTGTCAATTAGGAACATTCAGCACCCACCCGCTATCAAGGCAGCTGCCTATCATGTCATGCCCTACCTGCACAGGTGTGCTGGCTACTCAAATGATCCAATTAAGGAGGCCATTTAGTCAGCAGCAGCAGAAGTCCTGTGCCTGGACGCTCCAACAGGGGCCAGACACAAGCAGAAGCAGAAGCAGCAGAAGCAGCAGCAGCACCACCTTTTGTTTTTTGGCTGCAGCAGCAGCAAGGCCCACAGGGCTGGCTAGCTGGCTAGCCAGCAAGCAGGTAGCAATGAAAGTAGGAATCTTTCTTTTTAACCCTGTAAGGGGGTGGTGCACTGTACCCGAAGATACTGCCATATCGGGTCAATGCATAGGGCGACGGAAGCAAGCTTCGAAATCGGCCCCCGTTCTCAAAAATCCATTTAATATATGGTCCCCAGATAGGGGACGTATCAGATATTAAACTGATAAGAACAGATACTACACTTGATCTTAGCCAAAAGGCCGAGAAGCGATAACCGTGAAAGGGGCGGGCCCAACAAGGTCCCCTTCATGGGCACTATCACTGCTTGCTGTCAGGGAGGCTGCCAGACAATTTTCCATGCACACTCTGGGCTGGGGGGCAGTCAACCACCAGTACACACAGCAGAACCTAAACCCATACCATTATTGCTAAGCAGCAAGACAGGGGCCCATTGCACTCCCACGGGGCCTTTTTAAATGCAATCCATAACCCGGATTTGCCAGGAACCCTTCTTACTCCTCCTACTTGCATGTGACACTGGGCTTAGGATCTGCATAGGAAACACACACACAACAAGCACACACCTACCTTTGTTGCCTGCAGATGCCTCCTTGGCTGTCCCCAAACGGTATCAAACCAACACCCACGGGAAGCTGTAAGCATAGAGGACATGCCTGCACCCCATTGGACTTACCTGTGTGGGTTAAATCCGGGTTATTTGACAACCTATGGCGGTGATGGTTCTGCTCAGGCAGAGCAGTGCTGATGCTCCTCATAAAGCTGTCGCTGCTGTGAAGGTTCTAGGTGACATCACAAATCCCTATGGTTACATACACAACAAAGCTGGGTTGTTGTTGTTTACACTCTGCAAGGCCTGTGGAAGTGAGTGACATCATAGCACTGTAGTTCTGAGGGTTCAAGATGGATGCAACAATCTCCTGTTGCTTCTATGAAGGCCGTAATAGACGACATCACCAAACAGCTCCATAGTCACATACACAGCAAAGGAGAGATGTTGTTTACACCTAGTGATGTCAGTGGTATTGAGTGACATCACAGCACAGTGCTAAGGCTCCTGGGCCTGGACACAGCAGCGGCTGCAATATCTCAACGGAGAATACGTTTATATCTATGTGTGTGTGTGCGCATATATATATATATATATATATATATATATATATATATATATATATTTCTCCGCCGAAATCACTTTTAAACCCATTTCCACCTTTTTTTCCCTTCTCTTCCTCTTACTTTTTTTTCACGTTTTTTTACGTTTTTCTCCTTTTCGCCTCTTTTCTGGGCGTATTATTCTTCTTTTTCTTCTTTTTTTTCGTCTAATGCATACCCCATCAGTGCAGCAATGCTTATTCAATACCGCCAGCAGATGGAGACACTGGGGGATAATTTTCTAAGGATTTATACTGATTTTTCCTGTCTGAATTTGTCGCACAGAAAGTTGCAGGCCAAATATGTGTGACATTTCTGCGACTTTAGCTTCTAGAGCATTTTTACAACATTATACATAGGTGCTGAATACATAAAAAGCGACTGTTCAGCGACAGACAAGTCGCATCGGCTGAAAGTAGGCCAGAATGTCAGTCCATGTTGGAGCAGGTTTAGATACAGTCTAAAGCATAGATCTCAAAGTCTGTGCACAGAATTTAGCAAGGGCCTCGCACCTTCTGATGCATCAGGTAGGTGCACAATAGCATAGCCTAACCCTCTGTACTTTGGTCTATATTGATGCGGGACATAGACAGCCAGCTGATGACCAATCCATTAGTGCAATGGATGGCTGGAAGCATTTGTCTTTGCCTTTGCAATACCACAGAAGCAATGCATGGTCAATGTACAGCAATGACACACCTGTGTGAACAGCCAGGAGACCCCCCCCCCCCCCCATGTTATGTTACATAGTTACATAGTTAGTACGGTCGAAAAAAGACATATGTCCATCACGTTCAACCA
Organism: Hyla sarda; assembly: GCF_029499605.1. Taxonomy (NCBI): domain Eukaryota; kingdom Metazoa; phylum Chordata; class Amphibia; order Anura; family Hylidae; genus Hyla; species Hyla sarda. The sequence continues at coordinate 82,269 of NW_026610994.1, forward strand.
GGGAATTAAGGGGTAGGGGTGTGGCGCGATATTGGGGAAGGGATGAGATTTTATATTTCTTCATAAGCATTAATCTTATTTTGTCAATTAGGAACATTCAGCACCCACCCGCTATCAAGGCAGCTGCCTATCATGTCATGCCCTACCTGCACAGGTGTGCTGGCTACTCAAATGATCCAATTAAGGAGGCCATTTAGTCAGCAGCAGCAGAAGTCCTGTGCCTGGACGCTCCAACAGGGGCCAGACACAAGCAGAAGCAGAAGCAGCAGAAGCAGCAGCAGCACCACCTTTTGTTTTTTGGCTGCAGCAGCAGCAAGGCCCACAGGGCTGGCTAGCTGGCTAGCCAGCAAGCAGGTAGCAATGAAAGTAGGAATCTTTCTTTTTAACCCTGTAAGGGGGTGGTGCACTGTACCCGAAGATACTGCCATATCGGGTCAATGCATAGGGCGACGGAAGCAAGCTTCGAAATCGGCCCCCGTTCTCAAAAATCCATTTAATATATGGTCCCCAGATAGGGGACGTATCAGATATTAAACTGATAAGAACAGATACTACACTTGATCTTAGCCAAAAGGCCGAGAAGCGATAACCGTGAAAGGGGCGGGCCCAACAAGGTCCCCTTCATGGGCACTATCACTGCTTGCTGTCAGGGAGGCTGCCAGACAATTTTCCATGCACACTCTGGGCTGGGGGGCAGTCAACCACCAGTACACACAGCAGAACCTAAACCCATACCATTATTGCTAAGCAGCAAGACAGGGGCCCATTGCACTCCCACGGGGCCTTTTTAAATGCAATCCATAACCCGGATTTGCCAGGAACCCTTCTTACTCCTCCTACTTGCATGTGACACTGGGCTTAGGATCTGCATAGGAAACACACACACAAGCACACACCTACCTTTGTTGCCTGCAGATGCCTCCTTGGCTGTCCCCAAACGGTATCAAACCAACACCCACGGGAAGCTGTAAGCATAGAGGACATGCCTGCACCCCATTGGACTTACCTGTGTGGGTTAAATCCGGGTTATTTGACAACCTATGGCGGTGATGGTTCTGCTCAGGCAGAGCAGTGCTGATGCTCCTCATAAAGCTGTCGCTGCTGTGAAGGTTCTAGGTGACATCACAAATCCCTTTGGTTACATACACAACAAAGCTGGGTTGTTGTTGTTTACACTCTGCAAGGCCTGTGGAAGTGAGTGACATCATAGCACTGTAGTTCTGAGGGTTCAAGATGGATGCAACAATCTCCTGTTGCTTCTATGAAGGCCGTAATAGACGACATCACCAAACAGCTCCATAGTCAAATACACAGCAAAGGAGAGATGTTGTTTACACCTAGTGATGTCAGTGGTATTGAGTGACATCACAGCACAGTGCTAAGGCTCCTGGGCCTGGACACAGCAGCGGCTGCAATATCTCAACGGAGAATACGTTTATATCTATGTGTGTGTGTGCGCATATATATATATATATATATATATATATATATATATATATATATTTCTCCGCCGAAATCACTTTTAAACCCATTTCCACCTTTTTTTCCCTTCTCTTCCTCTTACTTTTTTTTCACGTTTTTTTACGTTTTTCTCCTTTCCGCCTCTTTTCTGGGCGTATTATTCTTCTTTTTCTTCTTTTTTTTCGTCTAATGCATACCCCATCAGTGCAGCAATGCTTATTCAATACCGCCAGCAGATGGAGACACTGGGGGATAATTTTCTAAGGATTTATACTGATTTTTCCTGTCTGAATTTGTCACACAGAAAGTTGCAGGCCAAATATGTGTGACATTTCTGCGACTTTAGCTTCTAGAGCATTTTTACAACATTATACATAGGTGCTGAATACATAAAAAGCGACTGTTCAGCGACAGACAAGTCGCATCGGCTGAAAGTAGGCCAGAATGTCAGTCCATGTTGGAGCAGGTTTAGATACAGTCTAAAGCATAGATCTCAAAGTCTGTGCACAGAATTTAGCAAGGGCCTCGCACCTTCTGATGCATCAGGTAGGTGCACAATAGCATAGCCTAACCCTCTGTACTTTGGTCTATATTGATGCGGGACATAGACAGCCAGCTGATGACCAATCCATTAGTGCAATGGATGGCTGGAAGCATTTGTCTTTGCCTTTGCAATACCACAGAAGCAATGCATGGTCAATGTACAGCAATGACACACCTGTGTGAACAGCCAGGAGACCCCCCCCCCCCCCCCCCCATGTTATGTTACATAGTTACATAGTTAGTACGGTCGAAAAAAGACATATGTCCATCACGTTCAACCAGGGAATTAAGGGGTAGGGGTGTGGCGCGATATTGGGGAAGGGATGAGATTTTATATTTCTTCATAAGCATTAATCTTATTTTGTCAATTAGGAACATTCAGCACCCACCCGCTATCAAGGCAGCTGCCTATCATGTCATGCCCTACCTGCACAGGTGTGCTGGCTACTCAAATGATCCAATTAAGGAGGCCATTTAGTCAGCAGCAGCAGAAGTCCTGTGCCTGGACGCTCCAACAGGGGCCAGACACAAGCAGAAGCAGAAGCAGCAGAAGCAGCAGCAGCACCACCTTTTGTTTTTTGGCTGCAGCAGCAGCAAGGCCCACAGGGCTGGCTAGCTGGCTAGCCAGCAAGCAGGTAGCAATGAAAGTAGGAATCTTTCTTTTTAACCCTGTAAGGGGGTGGTGCACTGTACCCGAAGATACTGCCATATCGGGTCAATGCATAGGGCGACGGAAGCAAGCTTCGAAATCGGCCCCCGTTCTCAAAAATCCATTTAATATATGGTCCCCAGATAGGGGACGTATCAGATATTAAACTGATAAGAACAGATACTACACTTGATCTTAGCCAAAAGGCCGAGAAGCGATAACCGTGAAAGGGGCGGGCCCAACAAGGTCCCCTTCATGGGCACTATCACTGCTTGCTGTCAGGGAGGCTGCCAGACAATTTTCCATGCACACTCTGGGCTGGGGGGCAGTCAACCACCAGTACACACAGCAGAACCTAAACCCATACCATTATTGCTAAGCAGCAAGACAGGGGCCCATTGCACTCCCACGGGGCCTTTTTAAATGCAATCCATAACCCGGATTTGCCAGGAACCCTTCTTACTCCTCCTACTTGCATGTGACACTGGGCTTAGGATCTGCATAGGAAACACACACACAAGCACACACCTACCTTTGTTGCCTGCAGATGCCTCCTTGGCTGTCCCCAAACGGTATCAAACCAACACCCACGGGAAGCTGTAAGCATAGAGGACATGCCTGCACCCCATTGGACTTACCTGTGTGGGTTAAATCCGGGTTATTTGACAACCTATGGCGGTGATGGTTCTGCTCAGGCAGAGCAGTGCTGATGCTCCTCATAAAGCTGTCGCTGCTGTGAAGGTTCTAGGTGACATCACAAATCCCTTTGGTTACATACACAACAAAGCTGGGTTGTTATTGTTTACACTCTGCAAGGCCTGTGGAAGTGAGTGACATCATAGCACTGTAGTTCTGAGGGTTCAAGATGGATGCAACAATCTCCTGTTGCTTCTATGAAGGCCGTAATAGACGACATCACCAAACAGCTCCATAGTCACATACACAGCAAAGGAGAGATGTTGTTTACACCTAGTGATGTCAGTGGTATTGAGTGACATCACAGCACAGTGCTAAGGCTCCTGGGCCTGGACACAGCAGCGGCTGCAATATCTCAACGGAGAATACGTTTATATCTATGTGTGTGTGTGCGCATATATATATATATATATCCCTGCCTTTATCTAGTCTCCTCCCTTGCACTCCCTTGCCGGATCTTGTTGCCTTGTGCCAGTGAAAGCGTTTAGTGTGTCCAAAGCCTGTGTCCTGAACTTCTGCTACCCATCCTGACTACGAACCTTGCCGCCTGCCCCCGACCTTCTGCTACGTCTGACCTTGCCTCTGCCTAGTCCTTCTGTCCCACGCCTTCTCAGCAGTCAGCGAGGTAGAGCCGTTGCTAGTGGATACGACCTGGTTGCTACTGCCGCAGCAAGACCATCCCGCTTTGCGGCGGGCTCTGGTGAAAACCAGTAGCCTCTTAGAACCGGTCCACTAGCACGGTCCCCGCCAATCCCTCGCTGACACAGAGGATCCACTACCAGCCAGCCGGAATCGTGACAGTAGATCCGGCCATGGATCCCGCTGAGGTGCCGCTGCCTAGTCTCGCTGATCTTCCCACGGTGGTCGCTCAGCAATCGCAGCAGATTGCCCAACAAGGACAGCAGCTGTCGCAGTTGACCGCCATGTTACAGCAAATTCTGCCTCTGCTACAGCAGCAACCATCTCCTCCGCCAGCTCCTGCACCTCCTCCGCAGCGAGTGGCCGCTCCTAACCTCCGCTTGTCCCTGCCGGACAAATTTGATGGGGACTCCAGACTCTGCCGTGGATTTTTGTCTCAGTGTTCCCTGCATATGGAGATGTTGTCAGACTTGTTTCCTACAGAACGGTCTAAGGTGGCGTTCGTAGTGAGCCTTCTTTCAGGAAAGGCCTTGTCTTGGGCCACACCGCTCTGGGACCGCAATGATCCTGCCACAGCCACAGTCCAGTCCTTCTTTGCTGAAGTCCGAAGTGTCTTTGAGGAACCTGCCCGAGCCTCTTCTGCTGAGACTGCCTTGCTGAACCTGGTCCAGGGTAATTCTTCCGTTGGCGAGTACGCCATACAATTCCGTACTTTTGCTTCTGAACTATCCTGGAATAATGAGGCTCTCTGCGCGACCTTTAAAAAAGGCCTATCCAGTCGCATCAAGGATGTGCTGGCCGCACGAGAGATTCCTGCCAACCTCCAAGAACTCATCCATTTGGCTACCCGCATTGACATGCGTTTTTCTGAACGACACCAAGAGCTCCGCCAGGAAAAAGACTTTGATCTCTGGGCACCTCTCCCACAGCATCCTTTGCAGTCTTCGCCTGGGCCTCCCGCCGAGGAGGCCATGCAAGTGGATCGGTCTCGCCTGACCCAGGAAGAGAGGAATCGCCGTAGAGAAGAAAATCTCTGTCTGTACTGTGCCAGTACTGAACATTTCTTGGTGGATTGCCCTATCCGTCCTCCACGCCTGGGAAACGCACGCACGCACCCAGCTCACGTGGGTGTTGCATCTTTTGGTTCTAAGTCTTCTTCTCCACGTCTCACGGTGCCCGTGCGGATTTCTCCTACAACCAACTCCTCCCTCTCAGCCGTGGCCTGCTTGGACTCTGGTGCCTCCGGGAATTTTATGTCGGAGTCCTTTGTTAATAGATTCTGCATCCCGGTGACCCGTCTCGTCAAACCGCTCTACATTTCCGCGGTCAACGGAGCCAGATTGGACTGCACCGTGCGTTACCGCACAGAACCCCTCCTGATGTCTATCGGACCCCACCACGAAAGGATTGAGTTCTGCATTCTCCCCAACTGTACCTCTGAGGTCCTCCTCGGTCTGCCTTGGCTCCGGCTTCATTCCCCCACCATTGATTGGACCACCGGGGAGATCAGGAACTGGGACTCTGCCTGCCACAGGAAGTGCCTCTCCCCCCCTCCCAGTCCCATCAGGCAAGCCTCTGTGCCTCCCCATGGCCCCCGTCCTGGTGTCACACTGCCCCGTGCCAGGCCTCGCCCTCTGCCCTCCCTCCCCATTCCCACTCCTGCTGTACTGCCTGCCGTTGAGGAAACCCTCCATTCTTTCCCGGTGTCCTCATCCCAGGGGAGGCAGTTACCGGACAAAGAGAAGGGGAGACCTAAGGGGGGGGGTACTGTTACGCCTAGCGCTCCGGGTCCCCGCTCCTCCCCGGAGCGCTCACGGCGTCTTTCTCCCTGCAGCGCCCCGGTCAGTCCCGCTGACCGGGAGCGCTGCACTGTTTTGGCCGTTGGGGATGCGATTCGCACAGCGGGACGCGCCCGCTCGCGAATCGCATCCCAGGTCACTTACCCGTCCCGGTCCCCTGCTGTCTTGTGCTGGCGCGCGCGGCTCCGCTCTCTAGGGCGCGCGCGCGCCAGCTCTCTGAGACTTAAAGGGCCAGTGCACCAATGATTGGTGCCTGGCCCAATTAGCTTAATTGGCTCCCACCTGCTCCCTGCCTTTATCTAGTCTCCTCCCTTGCACTCCCTTGCCGGATCTTGTTGCCTTGTGCCAGTGAAAGCGTTTAGTGTGTCCAAAGCCTGTGTCCTGAACTTCTGCTACCCATCCTGACTACGAACCTTGCCGCCTGCCCCCGACCTTCTGCTACGTCTGACCTTGCCTCTGCCTAGTCCTTCTGTCCCACGCCTTCTCAGCAGTCAGCGAGGTAGAGCCGTTGCTAGTGGATACGACCTGGTTGCTACTGCCGCAGCAAGACCATCCCGCTTTGCGGCGGGCTCTGGTGAAAACCAGTAGCCTCTTAGAACCGGTCCACTAGCACGGTCCCCGCCAATCCCTCGCTGACACAGAGGATCCACTACCAGCCAGCCGGAATCGTGACAGCTGGGTTGTTGTTGTTTACACTCTGCAAGGCCTGTGGAAGTGAGTGACATCATAGCACTGTAGTTCTGAGGGTTCAAGATGGATGCAACAATCTCCTGTTGCTTCTATGAAGGCCGTAATAGACGACATCACCAAACAGCTCCATAGTCACATACACAGCAAAGGAGAGATGTTGTTTACACCTAGTGATGTCAGTGGTATTGAGTGACATCACAGCACAGTGCTAAGGCTCCTGGGCCTGGACACAGCAGCGGCTGCAATATCTCAACGGAGAATACGTTTATATCTATGTGTGTGTGTGCGCATATATATATATATATATATATATATATATATATATATATTTCTCCGCCGAAATCACTTTTAAACCCATTTCCACCTTTTTTTCCCTTCTCTTCCTCTTACTTTTTTTTCACATTTTTTTACGTTTTTCTCCTTTTCGCCTCTTTTCTGGGCGTATTATTCTTCTTTTTCTTCTTTTTTTTCGTCTAATGCATACCCCATCAGTGCAGCAATGCTTATTCAATACCGCCAGCAGATGGAGACACTGGGGGATAATTTTCTAAGGATTTATACAGATTTTTCCTGTCTGAATTTGTCGCACAGAAAGTTGCAGGCCAAATATGTGTGACATTTCTGCGACTTTAGCTTCTAGAGCATTTTTACAACATTATACATAGGTGCTGAATACATAAAAAGCGACTGTTCAGCGACAGACAAGTCGCATCGGCTGAAAGTAGGCCAGAATGTCAGTCCATGTTGGAGCAGGTTTAGATACAGTCTAAAGCATAGATCTCAAAGTCTGTGCACAGAATTTAGCAAGGGCCTCGCACCTTCTGATGCATCAGGTAGGTGCACAATAGCATAGCCTAACCCTCTGTACTTTGGTCTATATTGATGCGGGACATAGACAGCCAGCTGATGACCAATCCATTAGTGCAATGGATGGCTGGAAGCATTTGTCTTTGCCTTTGCAATACCACAGAAGCAATGCATGGTCAATGTACAGCAATGACACACCTGTGTGAACAGCCAGGAGACCCCCCCCCCCATGTTATGTTACATAGTTACATAGTTAGTACGGTCGAAAAAAGACATATGTCCATCACGTTCAACCAGGGAATTAAGGGGTAGGGGTGTGGCGCGATATTGGGGAAGGGATGAGATTTTATATTTCTTCATAAGCATTAATCTTATTTTGTCAATTAGGAACATTCAGCACCCACCCGCTATCAAGGCAGCTGCCTATCATGTCATGCCCTACCTGCACAGGTGTGCTGGCTACTCAAATGATCCAATTAAGGAGGCCATTTAGTCAGCAGCAGCAGAAGTCCTGTGCCTGGACGCTCCAACAGGGGCCAGACACAAGCAGAAGCAGAAGCAGCAGAAGCAGCAGCAGCACCACCTTTTGTTTTTTGGCTGCAGCAGCAGCAAGGCCCACAGGGCTGGCTAGCTGGCTAGCCAGCAAGCAGGTAGCAATGAAAGTAGGAATCTTTCTTTTTAACCCTGTAAGGGGGTGGTGCACTGTACCCGAAGATACTGCCATATCGGGTCAATGCATAGGGCGACGGAAGCAAGCTTCGAAATCGGCCCCCGTTCTCAAAAATCCATTTAATATATGGTCCCCAGATAGGGGACGTATCAGATATTAAACTGATAAGAACAGATACTACACTTGATCTTAGCCAAAAGGCCGAGAAGCGATAACCGTGAAAGGGGCGGGCCCAACAAGGTCCCCTTCATGGGCACTATCACTGCTTGCTGTCAGGGAGGCTGCCAGACAATTTTCCATGCACACTCTGGGCTGGGGGGCAGTCAACCACCAGTACACACAGCAGAACCTAAACCCATACCATTATTGCTAAGCAGCAAGACAGGGGCCCATTGCACTCCCACGGGGCCTTTTTAAATGCAATCCATAACCCGGATTTGCCAGGAACCCTTCTTACTCCTCCTACTTGCATGTGACACTGGGCTTAGGATCTGCATAGGAAACACACACACAAGCACACACCTACCTTTGTTGCCTGCAGATGCCTCCTTGGCTGTCCCCAAACGGTATCAAACCAACACCCACGGGAAGCTGTAAGCATAGAGGACATGCCTGCACCCCATTGGACTTACCTGTGTGGGTTAAATCCGGGTTATTTGACAACCTATGGCGGTGATGGTTCTGCTCAGGCAGAGCAGTGCTGATGCTCCTCATAAAGCTGTCGCTGCTGTGAAGGTTCTAGGTGACATCACAAATCCCTTTGGTTACATACACAACAAAGCTGGGTTGTTGTTGTTTACACTCTGCAAGGCCTGTGGAAGTGAGTGACATCATAGCACTGTAGTTCTGAGGGTTCAAGATGGATGCAACAATCTCCTGTTGCTTCTATGAAGGCCGTAATAGACGACATCACCAAACAGCTCCATAGTCACATACACAGCAAAGGAGAGATGTTGTTTACACCTAGTGATGTCAGTGGTATTGAGTGACATCACAGCACAGTGCTAAGGCTCCTGGGCCTGGACACAGCAGCGGCTGCAATATCTCAACGGAGAATACGTTTATATCTATGTGTGTGTGTGCGCATATATATATATATATATATATATATATATATATATATTTCTCCGCCGAAATCACTTTTAAACCCATTTCCACCTTTTTTTCCCTTCTCTTCCTCTTACTTTTTTTTCACGTTTTTTTACGTTTTTCTCCTTTTCGCCTCTTTTCTGGGCGTATTATTCTTCTTTTTCTTCTTTTTTTTGTCTAATGCATACCCCATCAGTGCAGCAATGCTTATTCAATACCGCCAGCAGATGGAGACACTGGGGGATAATTTTCTAAGGATTTATACTGATTTTTCCTGTCTGAATTTGTCGCACAGAAAGTTGCAGGCCAAATATGTGTGACATTTCTGCGACTTTAGCTTCTAGAGCATTTTTACAACATTATACATAGGTGCTGAATACATAAAAAGCGACTGTTCAGCGACAGACAAGTCGCATCGGCTGAAAGTAGGCCAGAATGTCAGTCCATGTTGGAGCAGGTTTAGATACAGTCTAAAGCATAGATCTCAAAGTCTGTGCACAGAATTTAGCAAGGGCCTCGCACCTTCTGATGCATCAGGTAGGTGCACAATAGCATAGCCTAACCCTCTGTACTTTGGTCTATATTGATGCGGGACATAGACAGCCAGCTGATGACCAATCCATTAGTGCAATGGATGGCTGGAAGCATTTGTCTTTGCCTTTGCAATACCACAGAAGCAATGCATGGTCAATGTACAGCAATGACACACCTGTGTGAACAGCCAGGAGACCCCCCCCCCCCATGTTATGTTACATAGTTACATAGTTAGTACGGTCGAAAAAAGACATATGTCCATCACGTTCAACCAGGGAATTAAGGGGTAGGGGTGTGGCGCGATATTGGGGAAGGGATGAGATTTTATATTTCTTCATAAGCATTAATCTTATTTTGTCAATTAGGAACATTCAGCACCCACCCGCTATCAAGGCAGCTGCCTATCATGTCATGCCCTACCTGCACAGGTGTGCTGGCTACTCAAATGATCCAATTAAGGAGGCCATTTAGTCAGCAGCAGCAGAAGTCCTGTGCCTGGACGCTCCAACAGGGGCCAGACACAAGCAGAAGCAGAAGCAGCAGAAGCAGCAGCAGCACCACCTTTTGTTTTTTGGCTGCAGCAGCAGCAAGGCCCACAGGGCTGGCTAGCTGGCTAGCCAGCAAGCAGGTAGCAATGAAAGTAGGAATCTTTCTTTTTAACCCTGTAAGGGGGTGGTGCACTGTACCCGAAGATACTGCCATATCGGGTCAATGCATAGGGCGACGGAAGCAAGCTTCGAAATCGGCCCCCGTTCTCAAAAATCCATTTAATATATGGTCCCCAGATAGGGGACGTATCAGATATTAAACTGATAAGAACAGATACTACACTTGATCTTAGCCAAAAGGCCGAGAAGCGATAACCGTGAAAGGGGCGGGCCCAACAAGGTCCCCTTCATGGGCACTATCACTGCTTGCTGTCAGGGAGGCTGCCAGACAATTTTCCATGCACACTCTGGGCTGGGGGGCAGTCAACCACCAGTACACACAGCAGAACCTAAACCCATACCATTATTGCTAAGCAGCAAGACAGGGGCCCATTGCACTCCCACGGGGCCTTTTTAAATGCAATCCATAACCCGGATTTGCCAGGAACCCTTCTTACTCCTCCTACTTGCATGTGACACTGGGCTTAGGATCTGCATAGGAAACACACACACAAGCACACACCTACCTTTGTTGCCTGCAGATGCCTCCTTGGCTGTCCCCAAACGGTATCAAACCAACACCCACGGGAAGCTGTAAGCATAGAGGACATGCCTGCACCCCATTGGACTTACCTGTGTGGGTTAAATCCGGGTTATTTGACAACCTATGGCGGTGATGGTTCTGCTCAGGCAGAGCAGTGCTGATGCTCCTCATAAAGCTGTCGCTGCTGTGAAGGTTCTAGGTGACATCACAAATCCCTTTGGTTACATACACAACAAAGCTGGGTTGTTGTTGTTTACACTCTGCAAGGCCTGTGGAAGTGAGTGACATCATAGCACTGTAGTTCTGAGGGTTCAAGATGGATGCAACAATCTCCTGTTGCTTCTATGAAGGCCGTAATAGACGACATCACCAAACAGCTCCATAGTCACATACACAGCAAAGGAGAGATGTTGTTTACACCTAGTGATGTCAGTGGTATTGAGTGACATCACAGCACAGTGCTAAGGCTCCTGGGCCTGGACACAGCAGCGGCTGCAATATCTCAACGGAGAATACGTTTATATCTATGTGTGTGTGTGCGCATATATATATATATATATATATATATATATATATATATATTTCTCCGCCGAAATCACTTTTAAACCCATTTCCACCTTTTTTTCCCTTCTCTTCCTCTTACTTTTTTTTCACGTTTTTTTACGTTTTTCTCCTTTTCGCCTCTTTTCTGGGCGTATTATTCTTCTTTTTCTTCTTTTTTTTCGTCTAATGCATACCCCATCAGTGCAGCAATGCTTATTCAATACCGCCAGCAGATGGAGACACTGGGGGATAATTTTCTAAGGATTTATACTGATTTTTCCTGTCTGAATTTGTCGCACAGAAAGTTGCAGGCCAAATATGTGTGACATTTCTGCGACTTTAGCTTCTAGAGCATTTTTACAACATTATACATAGGTGCTGAATACATAAAAAGCGACTGTTCAGCGACAGACAAGTCGCATCGGCTGAAAGTAGGCCAGAATGTCAGTCCATGTTGGAGCAGGTTTAGATACAGTCTAAAGCATAGATCTCAAAGTCTGTGCACAGAATTTAGCAAGGGCCTCGCACCTTCTGATGCATCAGGTAGGTGCACAATAGCATAGCCTAACCCTCTGTACTTTGGTCTATATTGATGCGGGACATAGACAGCCAGCTGATGACCAATCCATTAGTGCAATGGATGGCTGGAAGCATTTGTCTTTGCCTTTGCAATACCACAGAAGCAATGCATGGTCAATGTACAGCAATGACACACCTGTGTGAACAGCCAGGAGACCCCCCCCCCATGTTATGTTACATAGTTACATAGTTAGTACGGTCGAAAAAAGACATATGTCCATCACGTTCAACCAGGGAATTAAGGGGTAGGGGTGTGGCGCGATATTGGGGAAGGGATGAGATTTTATATTTCTTCATAAGCATTAATCTTATTTTGTCAATTAGGAACATTCAGCACCCACCCGCTATCAAGGCAGCTGCCTATCATGTCATGCCCTACCTGCACAGGTGTGCTGGCTACTCAAATGATCCAATTAAGGAGGCCATTTAGTCAGCAGCAGCAGAAGTCCTGTGCCTGGACGCTCCAACAGGGGCCAGACACAAGCAGAAGCAGAAGCAGCAGAAGCAGCAGCAGCACCACCTTTTGTTTTTTGGCTGCAGCAGCAGCAAGGCCCACAGGGCTGGCTAGCTGGCTAGCCAGCAAGCAGGTAGCAATGAAAGTAGGAATCTTTCTTTTTAACCCTGTAAGGGGGTGGTGCACTGTACCCGAAGATACTGCCATATCGGGTCAATGCATAGGGCGACGGAAGCAAGCTTCGAAATCGGCCCCCGTTCTCAAAAATCCATTTAATATATGGTCCCCAGATAGGGGACGTATCAGATATTAAACTGATAAGAACAGATACTACACTTGATCTTAGCCAAAAGGCCGAGAAGCGATAACCGTGAAAGGGGCGGGCCCAACAAGGTCCCCTTCATGGGCACTATCACTGCTTGCTGTCAGGGAGGCTGCCAGACAATTTTCCATGCACACTCTGGGCTGGGGGGCAGTCAACCACCAGTACACACAGCAGAACCTAAACCCATACCATTATTGCTAAGCAGCAAGACAAGGGCCCATTGCACTCCCACGGGGCCTTTTTAAATGCAATCCATAACCCGGATTTGCCAGGAACCCTTCTTACTCCTCCTACTTGCATGTGACACTGGGCTTAGGATCTGCATAGGAAACACACACACAAGCACACACCTACCTTTGTTGCCTGCAGATGCCTCCTTGGCTGTCCCCAAACGGTATCAAACCAACACCCACGGGAAGCTGTAAGCATAGAGGACATGCCTGCACCCCATTGGACTTACCTGTGTGGGTTAAATCCGGGTTATTTGACAACCTATGGCGGTGATGGTTCTGCTCAGGCAGAGCAGTGCTGATGCTCCTCATAAAGCTGTCGCTGCTGTGAAGGTTCTAGGTGACATCACAAATCCCTTTGGTTACATACACAACAAAGCTGGGTTGTTGTTGTTTACACTCTGCAAGGCCTGTGGAAGTGAGTGACATCATAGCACTGTAGTTCTGAGGGTTCAAGATGGATGCAACAATCTCCTGTTGCTTCTATGAAGGCCGTAATAGACGACATCACCAAACAGCTCCATAGTCACATACACAGCAAAGGAGAGATGTTGTTTACACCTAGTGATGTCAGTGGTATTGAGTGACATCACAGCACAGTGCTAAGGCTCCTGGGCCTGGACACAGCAGCGGCTGCAATATCTCAACGGAGAATACGTTTATATCTATGTGTGTGTGTGCGCATATATATATATATATATATATATATATATATATATATATATATATATATATATATATTCTCCGCCGAAATCACTTTTAAACCCATTTCCACCTTTTTTTCCCTTCTCTTCCTCTTACTTTTTTTTCACGTTTTTTTACGTTTTCTCCTTTTCGCCTCTTTTCTGGGCGTATTATTCTTCTTTTTCTTCTTTTTTTTCGTCTAATGCATACCCCATCAGTGCAGCAATGCTTATTCAATACCGCCAGCAGATGGAGACACTGGGGGATAATTTTCTAAGGATTTATACTGATTTTTCCTGTCTGAATTTGTCGCACAGAAAGTTGCAGGCCAAATATGTGTGACATTTCTGCGACTTTAGCTTCTAGAGCATTTTTACAACATTATACATAGGTGCTGAATACATAAAAAGCGACTGTTCAGCGACAGACAAGTCGCATCGGCTGAAAGTAGGCCAGAATGTCAGTCCATGTTGGAGCAGGTTTAGATACAGTCTAAAGCATAGATCTCAAAGTCTGTGCACAGAATTTAGCAAGGGCCTCGCACCTTCTGATGCATCAGGTAGGTGCACAATAGCATAGCCTAACCCTCTGTACTTTGGTCTATATTGATGCGGGACATAGACAGCCAGCTGATGACCAATCCATTAGTGCAATGGATGGCTGGAAGCATTTGTCTTTGCCTTTGCAATACCACAGAAGCAATGCATGGTCAATGTACAGCAATGACACACCTGTGTGAACAGCCAGGAGACCCCCCCCCCCATGTTATGTTACATAGTTACATAGTTAGTACGGTCGAAAAAAGACATATGTCCATCACGTTCAACCAGGGAATTAAGGGGTAGGGGTGTGGCGCGATATTGGGGAAGGGATGAGATTTTATATTTCTTCATAAGCATTAATCTTATTTTGTCAATTAGGAACATTCAGCACCCACCCGCTATCAAGGCAGCTGCCTATCATGTCATGCCCTACCTGCACAGGTGTGCTGGCTACTCAAATGATCCAATTAAGGAGGCCATTTAGTCAGCAGCAGCAGAAGTCCTGTGCCTGGACGCTCCAACAGGGGCCAGACACAAGCAGAAGCAGAAGCAGCAGAAGCAGCAGCAGCACCACCTTTTGTTTTTTGGCTGCAGCAGCAGCAAGGCCCACAGGGCTGGCTAGCTGGCTAGCCAGCAAGCAGGTAGCAATGAAAGTAGGAATCTTTCTTTTTAACCCTGTAAGGGGGTGGTGCACTGTACCCGAAGATACTGCCATATCGGGTCAATGCATAGGGCGACGGAAGCAAGCTTCGAAATCGGCCCCCGTTCTCAAAAATCCATTTAATATATGGTCCCCAGATAGGGGACGTATCAGATATTAAACTGATAAGAACAGATACTACACTTGATCTTAGCCAAAAGGCCGAGAAGCGATAACCGTGAAAGGGGCGGGCCCAACAAGGTCCCCTTCATGGGCACTATCACTGCTTGCTGTCAGGGAGGCTGCCAGACAATTTTCCATGCACACTCTGGGCTGGGGGGCAGTCAACCACCAGTACACACAGCAGAACCTAAACCCATACCATTATTGCTAAGCAGCAAGACAGGGGCCCATTGCACTCCCACGGGGCCTTTTTAAATGCAATCCATAACCCGGATTTGCCAGGAACCCTTCTTACTCCTCCTACTTGCATGTGACACTGGGCTTAGGATCTGCATAGGAAACACACACACAAGCACACACCTACCTTTGTTGCCTGCAGATGCCTCCTTGGCTGTCCCCAAACGGTATCAAACCAACACCCACGGGAAGCTGTAAGCATAGAGGACATGCCTGCACCCCATTGGACTTACCTGTGTGGGTTAAATCCGGGTTATTTGACAACCTATGGCGGTGATGGTTCTGCTCAGGCAGAGCAGTGCTGATGCTCCTCATAAAGCTGTCGCTGCTGTGAAGGTTCTAGGTGACATCACAAATCCCTTTGGTTACATACACAACAAAGCTGGGTTGTTGTTGTTTACACTCTGCAAGGCCTGTGGAAGTGAGTGACATCATAGCACTGTAGTTCTGAGGGTTCAAGATGGATGCAACAATCTCCTGTTGCTTCTATGAAGGCCGTAATAGACAACATCACCAAACAGCTCCATAGTCACATACACAGCAAAGGAGAGATGTTGTTTACACCTAGTGATGTCAGTGGTATTGAGTGACATCACAGCACAGTGCTAAGGCTCCTGGGCCTGGACACAGCAGCGGCTGCAATATCTCAACGGAGAATACGTTTATATATATGTGTGTGTGTGCGCGTATATATATATATATATATATATATATATATATATATATATATTTCTCCGCCGAAATCACTTTTAAACCCATTTCCACCTTTTTTTCCCTTCTCTTCCTCTTACTTTTTTTTCACGTTTTTTTACGTTTTTCTCCTTTTCGCCTCTTTTCTGGGCGTATTATTCTTCTTTTTCTTCTTTTTTTTCGTCTAATGCATACCCCATCAGTGCAGCAATGCTTATTCAATACCGCCAGCAGATGGAGACACTGGGGGATAATTTTCTAAGGATTTATACTGATTTTTCCTGTCTGAATTTGTCGCACAGAAAGTTGCAGGCCAAATATGTGTGACATTTCTGCGACTTTAGCTTCTAGAGCATTTTTACAACATTATACATAGGTGCTGAATACATAAAAAGCGACTGTTCAGCGACAGACAAGTCGCATCGGCTGAAAGTAGGCCAGAATGTCAGTCCATGTTGGAGCAGGTTTAGATACAGTCTAAAGCATAGATCTCAAAGTCTGTGCACAGAATTTAGCAAGGGCCTCGCACCTTCTGATGCATCAGGTAGGTGCACAATAGCATAGCCTAACCCTCTGTACTTTGGTCTATATTGATGCGGGACATAGACAGCCAGCTGATGACCAATCCATTAGTGCAATGGATGGCTGGAAGCATTTGTCTTTGCCTTTGCAATACCACAGAAGCAATGCATGGTCAATGTACAGCAATGACACACCTGTGTGAACAGCCAGGAGACCCCCCCCCCCCATGTTATGTTACATAGTTACATAGTTAGTACGGTCGAAAAAAGACATATGTCCATCACGTTCAACCAGGGAATTAAGGGGTAGGGGTGTGGCGCGATATTGGGGAAGGGATGAGATTTTATATTTCTTCATAAGCATTAATCTTATTTTGTCAATTAGGAACATTCAGCACCCACCCGCTATCAAGGCAGCTGCCTATCATGTCATGCCCTACCTGCACAGGTGTGCTGGCTACTCAAATGATCCAATTAAGGAGGCCATTTAGTCAGCAGCAGCTAGAAGTCCTGTGCCTGGACGCTCCAACAGGGGCCAGACACAAGCAGAAGCAGAAGCAGCAGAAGCAGCAGCAGCACCACCTTTTGTTTTTTGGCTGCAGCAGCAGCAAGGCCCACAGGGCTGGCTAGCTGGCTAGCCAGCAAGCAGGTAGCAATGAAAGTAGGAATCTTTCTTTTTAACCCTGTAAGGGGGTGGTGCACTGTACCCGAAGATACTGCCATATCGGGTCAATGCATAGGGCGACGGAAGCAAGCTTCGAAATCGGCCCCCGTTCTCAAAAATCCATTTAATATATGGTCCCCAGATAGGGGACGTATCAGATATTAAACTGATAAGAACAGATACTACACTTGATCTTAGCCAAAAGGCCGAGAAGCGATAACCGTGAAAGGGGCGGGCCCAACAAGGTCCCCTTCATGGGCACTATCACTGCTTGCTGTCAGGGAGGCTGCCAGACAATTTTCCATGCACACTCTGGGCTGGGGGGCAGTCAACCACCAGTACACACAGCAGAACCTAAACCCATACCATTATTGCTAAGCAGCAAGACAGGGGCCCATTGCACTCCCACGGGGCCTTTTTAAATGCAATCCATAACCCGGATTTGCCAGGAACCCTTCTTACTCCTCCTACTTGCATGTGACACTGGGCTTAGGATCTGCATAGGAAACACACACACAAGCACACACCTACCTTTGTTGCCTGCAGATGCCTCCTTGGCTGTCCCCAAACGGTATCAAACCAACACCCACGGGAAGCTGTAAGCATAGAGGACATGCCTGCACCCCATTGGACTTACCTGTGTGGGTTAAATCCGGGTTATTTGACAACCTATGGCGGTGATGGTTCTGCTCAGGCAGAGCAGTGCTGATGCTCCTCATAAAGCTGTCGCTGCTGTGAAGGTTCTAGGTGACATCACAAATCCCTTTGGTTACATACACAACAAAGCTGGGTTGTTGTTGTTTACACTCTGCAAGGCCTGTGGAAGTGAGTGACATCATAGCACTGTAGTTCTGAGGGTTCAAGATGGATGCAACAATCTCCTGTTGCTTCTATGAAGGCCGTAATAGACGACATCACCAAACAGCTCCATAGTCACATACACAGCAAAGGAGAGATGTTGTTTACACCTAGTGATGTCAGTGGTATTGAGTGACATCACAGCACAGTGCTAAGGCTCCTGGGCCTGGACACAGCAGCGGCTGCAATATCTCAACGGAGAATACGTTTATATCTATGTGTGTGTGTGCGCATATATATATATATATATATATATATATATATATATATATATATTTCTCCGCCGAAATCACTTTTAAACCCATTTCCACCTTTTTTTCCCTTCTCTTCCTCTTACTTTTTTTTCACGTTTTTTTACGTTTTTCTCCTTTTCGCCTCTTTTCTGGGCGTATTATTCTTCTTTTTCTTCTTTTTTTTCGTCTAATGCATACCCCATCAGTGCAGCAATGCTTATTCAATACCGCCAGCAGATGGAGACACTGGGGGATAATTTTCTAAGGATTTATACTGATTTTTCCTGTCTGAATTTGTCGCACAGAAAGTTGCAGGCCAAATATGTGTGACATTTCTGCGACTTTAGCTTCTAGAGCATTTTTACAACATTATACATAGGTGCTGAATACATAAAAAGCGACTGTTCAGCGACAGACAAGTCGCATCGGCTGAAAGTAGGCCAGAATGTCAGTCCATGTTGGAGCAGGTTTAGATACAGTCTAAAGCATAGATCTCAAAGTCTGTGCACAGAATTTAGCAAGGGCCTCGCACCTTCTGATGCATCAGGTAGGTGCACAATAGCATAGCCTAACCCTCTGTACTTTGGTCTATATTGATGCGGGACATAGACAGCCAGCTGATGACCAATCCATTAGTGCAATGGATGGCTGGAAGCATTTGTCTTTGCCTTTGCAATACCACAGAAGCAATGCATGGTCAATGTACAGCAATGACACACCTGTGTGAACAGCCAGGAGACCCCCCCCCCCCCCCATGTTATGTTACATAGTTACATAGTTAGTACGGTCGAAAAAAGACATATGTCCATCACGTTCAACCAGGGAATTAAGGGGTAGGGGTGTGGCGCGATATTGGGGAAGGGATGAGATTTTATATTTCTTCATAAGCATTAATCTTATTTTGTCAATTAGGAACATTCAGCACCCACCCGCTATCAAGGCAGCTGCCTATCATGTCATGCCCTACCTGCACAGGTGTGCTGGCTACTCAAATGATCCAATTAAGGAGGCCATTTAGTCAGCAGCAGCAGAAGTCCTGTGCCTGGACGCTCCAACAGGGGCCAGACACAAGCAGAAGCAGAAGCAGCAGAAGCAGCAGCAGCACCACCTTTTGTTTTTTGGCTGCAGCAGCAGCAAGGCCCACAGGGCTGGCTAGCTGGCTAGCCAGCAAGCAGGTAGCAATGAAAGTAGGAATCTTTCTTTTTAACCCTGTAAGGGGGTGGTGCACTGTACCCGAAGATACTGCCATATCGGGTCAATGCATAGGGCGACGGAAGCAAGCTTCGAAATCGGCCCCCGTTCTCAAAAATCCATTTAATATATGGTCCCCAGATAGGGGACGTATCAGATATTAAACTGATAAGAACAGATACTACACTTGATCTTAGCCAAAAGGCCGAGAAGCGATAACCGTGAAAGGGGCGGGCCCAACAAGGTCCCCTTCATGGGCACTATCACTGCTTGCTGTCAGGGAGGCTGCCAGACAATTTTCCATGCACACTCTGGGCTGGGGGGCAGTCAACCACCAGTACACACAGCAGAACCTAAACCCATACCATTATTGCTAAGCAGCAAGACAGGGGCCCATTGCACTCCCACGGGGCCTTTTTAAATGCAATCCATAACCCGGATTTGCCAGGAACCCTTCTTACTCCTCCTACTTGCATGTGACACTGGGCTTAGGATCTGCATAGGAAACACACACACAAGCACACACCTACCTTTGTTGCCTGCAGATGCCTCCTTGGCTGTCCCCAAACGGTATCAAACCAACACCCACGGGAAGCTGTAAGCATAGAGGACATGCCTGCACCCCATTGGACTTACCTGTGTGGGTTAAATCCGGGTTATTTGACAACCTATGGCGGTGATGTCAGGCAGAGCAGTGCTGATGCTCCTCATAAAGCTGTCGCTGCTGTGAAGGTTCTAGGTGACATCACAAATCCCTTTGGTTACATACACAACAAAGCTGGGTTGTTGTTGTTTACACTCTGCAAGGCCTGTGGAAGTGAGTGACATCATAGCACTGTAGTTCTGAGGGTTCAAGATGGATGCAACAATCTCCTGTTGCTTCTATGAAGGCCGTAATAGACGACATCACCAAACAGCTCCATAGTCACATACACAGCAAAGGAGAGATGTTGTTTACACCTAGTGATGTCAGTGGTATTGAGTGACATCACAGCACAGTGCTAAGGCTCCTGGGCCTGGACACAGCAGCGGCTGCAATATCTCAACGGAGAATACGTTTATATCTATGTGTGTGTGTGCGCATATATATATATATATATATATATATATATATATATATATATATATTTCTCCGCCGAAATCACTTTTAAACCCATTTCCACCTTTTTTTCCCTTCTCTTCCTCTTACTTTTTTTTCACGTTTTTTTACGTTTTTCTCCTTTTCGCCTCTTTTCTGGGCGTATTATTCTTCTTTTTCTTCTTTTTTTTCGTCTAATGCATACCCCATCAGTGCAGCAATGCTTATTCAATACCGCCAGCAGATGGAGACACTGGGGGATAATTTTCTAAGGATTTATACTGATTTTTCCTGTCTGAATTTGTCGCACAGAAAGTTGCAGGCCAAATATGTGTGACATTTCTGCGACTTTAGCTTCTAGAGCATTTTTACAACATTATACATAGGTGCTGAATACATAAAAAGCGACTGTTCAGCGACAGACAAGTCGCATCGGCTGAAAGTAGGCCAGAATGTCAGTCCATGTTGGAGCAGGTTTAGATACAGTCTAAAGCATAGATCTCAAAGTCTGTGCACAGAATTTAGCAAGGGCCTCGCACCTTCTGATGCATCAGGTAGGTGCACAATAGCATAGCCTAACCCTCTGTACTTTGGTCTATATTGATGCGGGACATAGACAGCCAGCTGATGACCAATCCATTAGTGCAATGGATGGCTGGAAGCATTTGTCTTTGCCTTTGCAATACCACAGAAGCAATGCATGGTCAATGTACAGCAATGACACACCTGTGTGAACAGCCAGGAGACCCCCCCCCCCATGTTATGTTACATAGTTACATAGTTAGTACGGTCGAAAAAAGACATATGTCCATCACGTTCAACCAGGGAATTAAGGGGTAGGGGTGTGGCGCGATATTGGGGAAGGGATGAGATTTTATATTTCTTCATAAGCATTAATCTTATTTTGTCAATTAGGAACATTCAGCACCCACCCGCTATCAAGGCAGCTGCCTATCATGTCATGCCCTACCTGCACAGGTGTGCTGGCTACTCAAATGATCCAATTAAGGAGGCCATTTAGTCAGCAGCAGCAGAAGTCCTGTGCCTGGACGCTCCAACAGGGGCCAGACACAAGCAGAAGCAGAAGCAGCAGAAGCAGCAGCAGCACCACCTTTTGTTTTTTGGCTGCAGCAGCAGCAAGGCCCACAGGGCTGGCTAGCTGGCTAGCCAGCAAGCAGGTAGCAATGAAAGTAGGAATCTTTCTTTTTAACCCTGTAAGGGGGTGGTGCACTGTACCCGAAGATACTGCCATATCGGGTCAATGCATAGGGCGACGGAAGCAAGCTTCGAAATCGGCCCCCGTTCTCAAAAATCCATTTAATATATGGTCCCCAGATAGGGGACGTATCAGATATTAAACTGATAAGAACAGATACTACACTTGATCTTAGCCAAAAGGCCGAGAAGCGATAACCGTGAAAGGGGCGGGCCCAACAAGGTCCCCTTCATGGGCACTATCACTGCTTGCTGTCAGGGAGGCTGCCAGACAATTTTCCATGCACACTCTGGGCTGGGGGGCAGTCAACCACCAGTACACACAGCAGAACCTAAACCCATACCATTATTGCTAAGCAGCAAGACAGGGGCCCATTGCACTCCCACGGGGCCTTTTTAAATGCAATCCATAACCCGGATTTGCCAGGAACCCTTCTTACTCCTCCTACTTGCATGTGACACTGGGCTTAGGATCTGCATAGGAAACACACACACAAGCACACACCTACCTTTGTTGCCTGCAGATGCCTCCTTGGCTGTCCCCAAACGGTATCAAACCAACACCCACGGGAAGCTGTAAGCATAGAGGACATGCCTGCACCCCATTGGACTTACCTGTGTGGGTTAAATCCGGGTTATTTGACAACCTATGGCGGTGATGGTTCTGCTCAGGCAGAGCAGTGCTGATGCTCCTCATAAAGCTGTCGCTGCTGTGAAGGTTCTAGGTGACATCACAAATCCCTTTGGTTACATACACAACAAAGCTGGGTTGTTGTTGTTTACACTCTGCAAGGCCTGTGGAAGTGAGTGACATCATAGCACTGTAGTTCTGAGGGTTCAAGATGGATGCAACAATCTCCTGTTGCTTCTATGAAGGCCGTAATAGACGACATCACCAAACAGCTCCATAGTCACATACACAGCAAAGGAGAGATGTTGTTTACACCTAGTGATGTCAGTGGTATTGAGTGACATCACAGCACAGTGCTAAGGCTCCTGGGCCTGGACACAGCAGCGGCTGCAATATCTCAACGGAGAATACGTTTATATCTATGTGTGTGTGTGCGCATATATATATATATATATATATATATATATATATATATATATTTCTCCGCCGAAATCACTTTTAAACCCATTTCCACCTTTTTTTCCCTTCTCTTCCTCTTACTTTTTTTTCACGTTTTTTTACGTTTTTCTCCTTTTCGCCTCTTTTCTGGGCGTATTATTCTTCTTTTTCTTCTTTTTTTTCGTCTAATGCATACCCCATCAGTGCAGCAATGCTTATTCAATACCGCCAGCAGATGGAGACACTGGGGGATAATTTTCTAAGGATTTATACGGATTTTTCCTGTCTGAATTTGTCGCACAGAAAGTTGCAGGCCAAATATGTGTGACATTTCTGCGACTTTAGCTTCTAGAGCATTTTTACAACATTATACATAGGTGCTGAATACATAAAAAGCGACTGTTCAGCGACAGACAAGTCGCATCGGCTGAAAGTAGGCCAGAATGTCAGTCCATGTTGGAGCAGGTTTAGATACAGTCTAAAGCATAGATCTCAAAGTCTGTGCACAGAATTTAGCAAGGGCCTCGCACCTTCTGATGCATCAGGTAGGTGCACAATAGCATAGCCTAACCCTCTGTACTTTGGTCTATATTGATGCGGGACATAGACAGCCAGCTGATGACCAATCCATTAGTGCAATGGATGGCTGGAAGCATTTGTCTTTGCCTTTGCAATACCACAGAAGCAATGCATGGTCAATGTACAGCAATGACACACCTGTGTGAACAGCCAGGAGACCCCCCCCCCCATGTTATGTTACATAGTTACATAGTTAGTACGGTCGAAAAAAGACATATGTCCATCACGTTCAACCAGGGAATTAAGGGGTAGGGGTGTGGCGCGATATTGGGGAAGGGATGAGATTTTATATTTCTTCATAAGCATTAATCTTATTTTGTCAATTAGGAACATTCAGCACCCACCCGCTATCAAGGCAGCTGCCTATCATGTCATGCCCTACCTGCACAGGTGTGCTGGCTACTCAAATGATCCAATTAAGGAGGCCATTTAGTCAGCAGCAGCAGAAGTCCTGTGCCTGGACGCTCCAACAGGGGCCAGACACAAGCAGAAGCAGAAGCAGCAGAAGCAGCAGCAGCACCACCTTTTGTTTTTTGGCTGCAGCAGCAGCAAGGCCCACAGGGCTGGCTAGCTGGCTAGCCAGCAAGCAGGTAGCAATGAAAGTAGGAATCTTTCTTTTTAACCCTGTAAGGGGGTGGTGCACTGTACCCGAAGATACTGCCATATCGGGTCAATGCATAGGGCGACGGAAGCAAGCTTCGAAATCGGCCCCCGTTCTCAAAAATCCATTTAATATATGGTCCCCAGATAGGGGACGTATCAGATATTAAACTGATAAGAACAGATACTACACTTGATCTTAGCCAAAAGGCCGAGAAGCGATAACCGTGAAAGGGGCGGGCCCAACAAGGTCCCCTTCATGGGCACTATCACTGCTTGCTGTCAGGGAGGCTGCCAGACAATTTTCCATGCACACTCTGGGCTGGGGGGCAGTCAACCACCAGTACACACAGCAGAACCTAAACCCATACCATTATTGCTAAGCAGCAAGACAGGGGCCCATTGCACTCCCACGGGGCCTTTTTAAATGCAATCCATAACCCGGATTTGCCAGGAACCCTTCTTACTCCTCCTACTTGCATGTGACACTGGGCTTAGGATCTGCATAGGAAACACACACACAAGCACACACCTACCTTTGTTGCCTGCAGATGCCTCCTTGGCTGTCCCCAAACGGTATCAAACCAACACCCACGGGAAGCTGTAAGCATAGAGGACATGCCTGCACCCCATTGGACATACCTGTGTGGGTTAAATCCGGGTTATTTGACAACCTATGGCGGTGATGGTTCTGCTCAGGCAGAGCAGTGCTGATGCTCCTCATAAAGCTGTCGCTGCTGTGAAGGTTCTAGGTGACATCACAAATCCCTTTGGTTACATACACAACAAAGCTGGTGTTACGCCTAGCGCTCCGGGTCCCCGCTCCTCCCCGGAGCGCTCACGGCGTCTTTCTCCCTGCAGCGCCCCGGTCAGTCCCGCTGACCGGGAGCGCTGCACTGTTTTGGCCGTTGGGGATGCGATTCGCACAGCGGGACGCGCCCGCTCGCGAATCGCATCCCAGGTCACTTACCCGTCCCGGTCCCCTGCTGTCTTGTGCTGGCGCGCGCGGCTCCGCTCTCTAGGGCGCGCGCGCGCCAGCTCTCTGAGACTTAAAGGGCCAGTGCACCAATGATTGGTGCCTGGCCCAATTAGCTTAATTGGCTCCCACCTGCTCCCTGCCTTTATCTAGTCTCCTCCCTTGCACTCCCTTGCCGGATCTTGTTGCCTTGTGCCAGTGAAAGCGTTTAGTGTGTCCAAAGCCTGTGTCCTGAACTTCTGCTACCCATCCTGACTACGAACCTTGCCGCCTGCCCCCGACCTTCTGCTACGTCTGACCTTGCCTCTGCCTAGTCCTTCTGTCCCACGCCTTCTCAGCAGTCAGCGAGGTAGAGCCGTTGCTAGTGGATACGACCTGGTTGCTACTGCCGCAGCAAGACCATCCCGCTTTGCGGCGGGCTCTGGTGAAAACCAGTAGCCTCTTAGAACCGGTCCACTAGCACGGTCCCCGCCAATCCCTCGCTGACACAGAGGATCCACTACCAGCCAGCCGGAATCGTGACAGTAGATCCGGCCATGGATCCCGCTGAGGTGCCGCTGCCTAGTCTCGCTGATCTTCCCACGGTGGTCGCTCAGCAATCGCAGCAGATTGCCCAACAAGGACAGCAGCTGTCGCAGTTGACCGCCATGTTACAGCAAATTCTGCCTCTGCTACAGCAGCAACCATCTCCTCCGCCAGCTCCTGCACCTCCTCCGCAGCGAGTGGCCGCTCCTAACCTCCGCTTGTCCCTGCCGGACAAATTTGATGGGGACTCCAGACTCTGCCGTGGATTTTTGTCTCAGTGTTCCCTGCATATGGAGATGTTGTCAGACTTGTTTCCTACAGAACGGTCTAAGGTGGCGTTCGTAGTGAGCCTTCTTTCAGGAAAGGCCTTGTCTTGGGCCACACCGCTCTGGGACCGCAATGATCCTGCCACAGCCACAGTCCAGTCCTTCTTTGCTGAAGTCCGAAGTGTCTTTGAGGAACCTGCCCGAGCCTCTTCTGCTGAGACTGCCTTGCTGAACCTGGTCCAGGGTAATTCTTCCGTTGGCGAGTACGCCATACAATTCCGTACTTTTGCTTCTGAACTATCCTGGAATAATGAGGCTCTCTGCGCGACCTTTAAAAAAGGCCTATCCAGTCGCATCAAGGATGTGCTGGCCGCACGAGAGATTCCTGCCAACCTCCAAGAACTCATCCATTTGGCTACCCGCATTGACATGCGTTTTTCTGAACGACACCAAGAGCTCCGCCAGGAAAAAGACTTTGATCTCTGGGCACCTCTCCCACAGCATCCTTTGCAGTCTTCGCCTGGGCCTCCCGCCGAGGAGGCCATGCAAGTGGATCGGTCTCGCCTGACCCAGGAAGAGAGGAATCGCCGTAGAGAAGAAAATCTCTGTCTGTACTGTGCCAGTACTGAACATTTCTTGGTGGATTGCCCTATCCGTCCTCCACGCCTGGGAAACGCACGCACGCACCCAGCTCACGTGGGTGTTGCATCTTTTGGTTCTAAGTCTTCTTCTCCACGTCTCACGGTGCCCGTGCGGATTTCTCCTACAACCAACTCCTCCCTCTCAGCCGTGGCCTGCTTGGACTCTGGTGCCTCCGGGAATTTTATGTCGGAGTCCTTTGTTAATAGATTCTGCATCCCGGTGACCCGTCTCGTCAAACCGCTCTACATTTCCGCGGTCAACGGAGCCAGATTGGACTGCACCGTGCGTTACCGCACAGAACCCCTCCTGATGTCTATCGGACCCCACCACGAAAGGATTGAGTTCTGCATTCTCCCCAACTGTACCTCTGAGGTCCTCCTCGGTCTGCCTTGGCTCCGGCTTCATTCCCCCACCATTGATTGGACCACCGGGGAGATCAGGAACTGGGACTCTGCCTGCCACAGGAAGTGCCTCTCCCCCCCTCCCAGTCCCATCAGGCAAGCCTCTGTGCCTCCCCATGGCCCCCGTCCTGGTGTCACACTGCCCCGTGCCAGGCCTCGCCCTCTGCCCTCCCTCCCCATTCCCACTCCTGCTGTACTGCCTGCCGTTGAGGAAACCCTCCATTCTTTCCCGGTGTCCTCATCCCAGGGGAGGCAGTTACCGGACAAAGAGAAGGGGAGACCTAAGGGGGGGGGTACTGTTACGCCTAGCGCTCCGGGTCCCCGCTCCTCCCCGGAGCGCTCACGGCGTCTTTCTCCCTGCAGCGCCCCGGTCAGTCCCGCTGACCGGGAGCGCTGCACTGTTTTGGCCGTTGGGGATGCGATTCGCACAGCGGGACGCGCCCGCTCGCGAATCGCATCCCAGGTCACTTACCCGTCCCGGTCCCCTGCTGTCTTGTGCTGGCGCGCGCGGCTCCGCTCTCTAGGGCGCGCGCGCGCCAGCTCTCTGAGACTTAAAGGGCCAGTGCACCAATGATTGGTGCCTGGCCCAATTAGCTTAATTGGCTCCCACCTGCTCCCTGCCTTTATCTAGTCTCCTCCCTTGCACTCCCTTGCCGGATCTTGTTGCCTTGTGCCAGTGAAAGCGTTTAGTGTGTCCAAAGCCTGTGTCCTGAACTTCTGCTACCCATCCTGACTACGAACCTTGCCGCCTGCCCCCGACCTTCTGCTACGTCTGACCTTGCCTCTGCCTAGTCCTTCTGTCCCACGCCTTCTCAGCAGTCAGCGAGGTAGAGCCGTTGCTAGTGGATACGACCTGGTTGCTACTGCCGCAGCAAGACCATCCCGCTTTGCGGCGGGCTCTGGTGAAAACCAGTAGCCTCTTAGAACCGGTCCACTAGCACGGTCCCCGCCAATCCCTCGCTGACACAGAGGATCCACTACCAGCCAGCCGGAATCGTGACAGCTGGGTTGTTGTTGTTTACACTCTGCAAGGCCTGTGGAAGTGAGTGACATCATAGCACTGTAGTTCTGAGGGTTCAAGATGGATGCAACAATCTCCTGTTGCTTCTATGAAGGCCGTAATAGACGACATCACCAAACAGCTCCATAGTCACATACACAGCAAAGGAGAGATGTTGTTTACACCTAGTGATGTCAGTGGTATTGAGTGACATCACAGCACAGTGCTAAGGCTCCTGGGCCTGGACACAGCAGCGGCTGCAATATCTCAACGGAGAATACGTTTATATCTATGTGTGTGTGTGCGCATATATATATATATATATATATATATATATATATATATATATATATATTTCTCCGCCGAAATCACTTTTAAACCCATTTCCACCTTTTTTTCCCTTCTCTTCCTCTTACTTTTTTTTCACGTTTTTTTACGTTTTTCTCCTTTTCGCCTCTTTTCTGGGCGTATTATTCTTCTTTTTCTTCTTTTTTTTCGTCTAATGCATACCCCATCAGTGCAGCAATGCTTATTCAATACCGCCAGCAGATGGAGACACTGGGGGATAATTTTCTAAGGATTTATACAGATTTTTCCTGTCTGAATTTGTCGCACAGAAAGTTGCAGGCCAAATATGTGTGACATTTCTGCGACTTTAGCTTCTAGAGCATTTTTACAACATTATACATAGGTGCTGAATACATAAAAAGCGACTGTTCAGCGACAGACAAGTCGCATCGGCTGAAAGTAGGCCAGAATGTCAGTCCATGTTGGAGCAGGTTTAGATACAGTCTAAAGCATAGATCTCAAAGTCTGTGCACAGAATTTAGCAAGGGCCTCGCACCTTCTGATGCATCAGGTAGGTGCACAATAGCATAGCCTAACCCTCTGTACTTTGGTCTATATTGATGCGGGACATAGACAGCCAGCTGATGACCAATCCATTAGTGCAATGGATGGCTGGAAGCATTTGTCTTTGCCTTTGCAATACCACAGAAGCAATGCATGGTCAATGTACAGCAATGACACACCTGTGTGAACAGCCAGGAGACCCCCCCCCCCCATGTTATGTTACATAGTTACATAGTTAGTACGGTCGAAAAAAGACATATGTCCATCACGTTCAACCAGGGAATTAAGGGGTAGGGGTGTGGCGCGATATTGGGGAAGGGATGAGATTTTATATTTCTTCATAAGCATTAATCTTATTTTGTCAATTAGGAACATTCAGCACCCACCCGCTATCAAGGCAGCTGCCTATCATGTCATGCCCTACCTGCACAGGTGTGCTGGCTACTCAAATGATCCAATTAAGGAGGCCATTTAGTCAGCAGCAGCAGAAGTCCTGTGCCTGGACGCTCCAACAGGGGCCAGACACAAGCAGAAGCAGAAGCAGCAGAAGCAGCAGCAGCACCACCTTTTGTTTTTTGGCTGCAGCAGCAGCAAGGCCCACAGGGCTGGCTAGCTGGCTAGCCAGCAAGCAGGTAGCAATGAAAGTAGGAATCTTTCTTTTTAACCCTGTAAGGGGGTGGTGCACTGTACCCGAAGATACTGCCATATCGGGTCAATGCATAGGGCGACGGAAGCAAGCTTCGAAATCGGCCCCCGTTCTCAAAAATCCATTTAATATATGGTCCCCAGATAGGGGACGTATCAGATATTAAACTGATAAGAACAGATACTACACTTGATCTTAGCCAAAAGGCCGAGAAGCGATAACCGTGAAAGGGGCGGGCCCAACAAGGTCCCCTTCATGGGCACTATCACTGCTTGCTGTCAGGGAGGCTGCCAGACAATTTTCCATGCACACTCTGGGCTGGGGGGCAGTCAACCACCAGTACACACAGCAGAACCTAAACCCATACCATTATTGCTAAGCAGCAAGACAGGGGCCCATTGCACTCCCACGGGGCCTTTTTAAATGCAATCCATAACCCGGATTTGCCAGGAACCCTTCTTACTCCTCCTACTTGCATGTGACACTGGGCTTAGGATCTGCATAGGAAACACACACACAAGCACACACCTACCTTTGTTGCCTGCAGATGCCTCCTTGGCTGTCCCCAAACGGTATCAAACCAACACCCACGGGAAGCTGTAAGCATAGAGGACATGCCTGCACCCCATTGGACTTACCTGTGTGGGTTAAATCCGGGTTATTTGACAACCTATGGCGGTGATGGTTCTGCTCAGGCAGAGCAGTGCTGATGCTCCTCATAAAGCTGTCGCTGCTGTGAAGGTTCTAGGTGACATCACAAATCCCTTTGGTTACATACACAACAAAGCTGGGTTGTTGTTGTTTACACTCTGCAAGGCCTGTGGAAGTGAGTGACATCATAGCACTGTAGTTCTGAGGGTTCAAGATGGATGCAACAATCTCCTGTTGCTTCTATGAAGGCCGTAATAGACGACATCACCAAACAGCTCCATAGTCACATACACAGCAAAGGAGAGATGTTGTTTACACCTAGTGATGTCAGTGGTATTGAGTGACATCACAGCACAGTGCTAAGGCTCCTGGGCCTGGACACAGCAGCGGCTGCAATATCTCAACGGAGAATACGTTTATATCTATGTGTGTGTGTGCGCATATATATATATATATATATATATATATATATATATATATATATATTTCTCCGCCGAAATCACTTTTAAACCCATTTCCACCTTTTTTTCCCTTCTCTTCCTCTTACTTTTTTTTCACGTTTTTTTACGTTTTTCTCCTTTTCGCCTCTTTTCTGGGCGTATTATTCTTCTTTTTCTTCTTTTTTTTGTCTAATGCATACCCCATCAGTGCAGCAATGCTTATTCAATACCGCCAGCAGATGGAGACACTGGGGGATAATTTTCTAAGGATTTATACTGATTTTTCCTGTCTGAATTTGTCGCACAGAAAGTTGCAGGCCAAATATGTGTGACATTTCTGCGACTTTAGCTTCTAGAGCATTTTTACAACATTATACATAGGTGCTGAATACATAAAAAGCGACTGTTCAGCGACAGACAAGTCGCATCGGCTGAAAGTAGGCCAGAATGTCAGTCCATGTTGGAGCAGGTTTAGATACAGTCTAAAGCATAGATCTCAAAGTCTGTGCACAGAATTTAGCAAGGGCCTCGCACCTTCTGATGCATCAGGTAGGTGCACAATAGCATAGCCTAACCCTCTGTACTTTGGTCTATATTGATGCGGGACATAGACAGCCAGCTGATGACCAATCCATTAGTGCAATGGATGGCTGGAAGCATTTGTCTTTGCCTTTGCAATACCACAGAAGCAATGCATGGTCAATGTACAGCAATGACACACCTGTGTGAACAGCCAGGAGACCCCCCCCCCCATGTTATGTTACATAGTTACATAGTTAGTACGGTCGAAAAAAGACATATGTCCATCACGTTCAACCAGGGAATTAAGGGGTAGGGGTGTGGCGCGATATTGGGGAAGGGATGAGATTTTATATTTCTTCATAAGCATTAATCTTATTTTGTCAATTAGGAACATTCAGCACCCACCCGCTATCAAGGCAGCTGCCTATCATGTCATGCCCTACCTGCACAGGTGTGCTGGCTACTCAAATGATCCAATTAAGGAGGCCATTTAGTCAGCAGCAGCAGAAGTCCTGTGCCTGGACGCTCCAACAGGGGCTAGACACAAGCAGAAGCAGCAGAAGCAGCAGCAGCACCACCTTTTGTTTTTTGGCTGCAGCAGCAGCAAGGCCCACAGGGCTGGCTAGCTGGCTAGCCAGCAAGCAGGTAGCAATGAAAGTAGGAATCTTTCTTTTTAACCCTGTAAGGGGGTGGTGCACTGTACCCGAAGATACTGCCATATCGGGTCAATGCATAGGGCGACGGAAGCAAGCTTCGAAATCGGCCCCCGTTCTCAAAAATCCATTTAATATATGGTCCCCAGATAGGGGACGTATCAGATATTAAACTGATAAGAACAGATACTACACTTGATCTTAGCCAAAAGGCCGAGAAGCGATAACCGTGAAAGGGGCGGGCCCAACAAGGTCCCCTTCATGGGCACTATCACTGCTTGCTGTCAGGGAGGCTGCCAGACAATTTTCCATGCACACTCTGGGCTGGGGGGCAGTCAACCACCAGTACACACAGCAGAACCTAAACCCATACCATTATTGCTAAGCAGCAAGACAGGGGCCCATTGCACTCCCACGGGGCCTTTTTAAATGCAATCCATAACCCGGATTTGCCAGGAACCCTTCTTACTCCTCCTACTTGCATGTGACACTGGGCTTAGGATCTGCATAGGAAACACACACACAAGCACACACCTACCTTTGTTGCCTGCAGATGCCTCCTTGGCTGTCCCCAAACGGTATCAAACCAACACCCACGGGAAGCTGTAAGCATAGAGGACATGCCTGCACCCCATTGGACTTACCTGTGTGGGTTAAATCCGGGTTATTTGACAACCTATGGCGGTGATGGTTCTGCTCAGGCAGAGCAGTGCTGATGCTCCTCATAAAGCTGTCGCTGCTGTGAAGGTTCTAGGTGACATCACAAATCCCTTTGGTTACATACACAACAAAGCTGGGTTGTTGTTGTTTACACTCTGCAAGGCCTGTGGAAGTGAGTGACATCATAGCACTGTAGTTCTGAGGGTTCAAGATGGATGCAACAATCTCCTGTTGCTTCTATGAAGGCCGTAATAGACGACATCACCAAACAGCTCCATAGTCACATACACAGCAAAGGAGAGATGTTGTTTACACCTAGTGATGTCAGTGGTATTGAGTGACATCACAGCACAGTGCTAAGGCTCCTGGGCCTGGACACAGCAGCGGCTGCAATATCTCAACGGAGAATACGTTTATATCTATGTGTGTGTGTGCGCATATATATATATATATATATATATATATATATATATATATATATTTCTCCGCCGAAATCACTTTTAAACCCATTTCCACCTTTTTTTCCCTTCTCTTCCTCTTACTTTTTTTTCACGTTTTTTTACGTTTTTCTCCTTTTCGCCTCTTTTCTGGGCGTATTATTCTTCTTTTTCTTCTTTTTTTTCGTCTAATGCATACCCCATCAGTGCAGCAATGCTTATTCAATACCGCCAGCAGATGGAGACACTGGGGGATAATTTTCTAAGGATTTATACTGATTTTTCCTGTCTGAATTTGTCGCACAGAAAGTTGCAGGCCAAATATGTGTGACATTTCTGCGACTTTAGCTTCTAGAGCATTTTTACAACATTATACATAGGTGCTGAATACATAAAAAGCGACTGTTCAGCGACAGACAAGTCGCATCGGCTGAAAGTAGGCCAGAATGTCAGTCCATGTTGGAGCAGGTTTAGATACAGTCTAAAGCATAGATCTCAAAGTCTGTGCACAGAATTTAGCAAGGGCCTCGCACCTTCTGATGCATCAGGTAGGTGCACAATAGCATAGCCTAACCCTCTGTACTTTGGTCTATATTGATGCGGGACATAGACAGCCAGCTGATGACCAATCCATTAGTGCAATGGATGGCTGGAAGCATTTGTCTTTGCCTTTGCAATACCACAGAAGCAATGCATGGTCAATGTACAGCAATGACACACCTGTGTGAACAGCCAGGAGACCCCCCCCCCCCATGTTATGTTACATAGTTACATAGTTAGTACGGTCGAAAAAAGACATATGTCCATCACGTTCAACCAGGGAATTAAGGGGTAGGGGTGTGGCGCGATATTGGGGAAGGGATGAGATTTTATATTTCTTCATAAGCATTAATCTTATTTTGTCAATTAGGAACATTCAGCACCCACCCGCTATCA
Source organism: Hyla sarda (assembly GCF_029499605.1). NCBI lineage: Eukaryota > Metazoa > Chordata > Amphibia > Anura > Hylidae > Hyla > Hyla sarda. The sequence continues at coordinate 115,759 of NW_026610994.1, forward strand.
AGGCAGCTGCCTATCATGTCATGCCCTACCTGCACAGGTGTGCTGGCTACTCAAATGATCCAATTAAGGAGGCCATTTAGTCAGCAGCAGCAGAAGTCCTGTGCCTGGACGCTCCAACAGGGGCCAGACACAAGCAGAAGCAGAAGCAGCAGAAGCAGCAGAAGCAGCAGCAGCACCACCTTTTGTTTTTTGGCTGCAGCAGCAGCAAGGCCCACAGGGCTGGCTAGCTGGCTAGCCAGCAAGCAGGTAGCAATGAAAGTAGGAATCTTTCTTTTTAACCCTGTAAGGGGGTGGTGCACTGTACCCGAAGATACTGCCATATCGGGTCAATGCATAGGGCGACGGAAGCAAGCTTCGAAATCGGCCCCCGTTCTCAAAAATCCATTTAATATATGGTCCCCAGATAGGGGACGTATCAGATATTAAACTGATAAGAACAGATACTACACTTGATCTTAGCCAAAAGGCCGAGAAGCGATAACCGTGAAAGGGGCGGGCCCAACAAGGTCCCCTTCATGGGCACTATCACTGCTTGCTGTCAGGGAGGCTGCCAGACAATTTTCCATGCACACTCTGGGCTGGGGGGCAGTCAACCACCAGTACACACAGCAGAACCTAAACCCATACCATTATTGCTAAGCAGCAAGACAAGGGCCCATTGCACTCCCACGGGGCCTTTTTAAATGCAATCCATAACCCGGATTTGCCAGGAACCCTTCTTACTCCTCCTACTTGCATGTGACACTGGGCTTAGGATCTGCATAGGAAACACACACACAAGCACACACCTACCTTTGTTGCCTGCAGATGCCTCCTTGGCTGTCCCCAAACGGTATCAAACCAACACCCACGGGAAGCTGTAAGCATAGAGGACATGCCTGCACCCCATTGGACTTACCTGTGTGGGTTAAATCCGGGTTATTTGACAACCTATGGCGGTGATGGTTCTGCTCAGGCAGAGCAGTGCTGATGCTCCTCATAAAGCTGTCGCTGCTGTGAAGGTTCTAGGTGACATCACAAATCCCTTTGGTTACATACACAACAAAGCTGGGTTGTTGTTGTTTACACTCTGCAAGGCCTGTGGAAGTGAGTGACATCATAGCACTGTAGTTCTGAGGGTTCAAGATGGATGCAACAATCTCCTGTTGCTTCTATGAAGGCCGTAATAGACGACATCACCAAACAGCTCCATAGTCACATACACAGCAAAGGAGAGATGTTGTTTACACCTAGTGATGTCAGTGGTATTGAGTGACATCACAGCACAGTGCTAAGGCTCCTGGGCCTGGACACAGCAGCGGCTGCAATATCTCAACGGAGAATACGTTTATATCTATGTGTGTGTGTGCGCATATATATATATATATATATATATATATATATATTTCTCCGCCGAAATCACTTTTAAACCCATTTCCACCTTTTTTTCCCTTCTCTTCCTCTTACTTTTTTTTCACGTTTTTTTACGTTTTTCTCCTTTTCGCCTCTTTTCTGGGCGTATTATTCTTCTTTTTCTTCTTTTTTTTCGTCTAATGCATACCCCATCAGTGCAGCAATGCTTATTCAATACCGCCAGCAGATGGAGACACTGGGGGATAATTTTCTAAGGATTTATACTGATTTTTCCTGTCTGAATTTGTCGCACAGAAAGTTGCAGGCCAAATATGTGTGACATTTCTGCGACTTTAGCTTCTAGAGCATTTTTACAACATTATACATAGGTGCTGAATACATAAAAAGCGACTGTTCAGCGACAGACAAGTCGCATCGGCTGAAAGTAGGCCAGAATGTCAGTCCATGTTGGAGCAGGTTTAGATACAGTCTAAAGCATAGATCTCAAAGTCTGTGCACAGAATTTAGCAAGGGCCTCGCACCTTCTGATGCATCAGGTAGGTGCACAATAGCATAGCCTAACCCTCTGTACTTTGGTCTATATTGATGCGGGACATAGACAGCCAGCTGATGACCAATCCATTAGTGCAATGGATGGCTGGAAGCATTTGTCTTTGCCTTTGCAATACCACAGAAGCAATGCATGGTCAATGTACAGCAATGACACACCTGTGTGAACAGCCAGGAGACCCCCCCCCCATGTTATGTTACATAGTTACATAGTTAGTACGGTCGAAAAAAGACATATGTCCATCACGTTCAACCAGGGAATTAAGGGGTAGGGGTGTGGCGCGATATTGGGGAAGGGATGAGATTTTATATTTCTTCATAAGCATTAATCTTATTTTGTCAATTAGGAACATTCAGCACCCACCCGCTATCAAGGCAGCTGCCTATCATGTCATGCCCTACCTGCACAGGTGTGCTGGCTACTCAAATGATCCAATTAAGGAGGCCATTTAGTCAGCAGCAGCAGAAGTCCTGTGCCTGGACGCTCCAACAGGGGCCAGACACAAGCAGAAGCAGAAGCAGCAGAAGCAGCAGCAGCACCACCTTTTGTTTTTTGGCTGCAGCAGCAGCAAGGCCCACAGGGCTGGCTAGCTGGCTAGCCAGCAAGCAGGTAGCAATGAAAGTAGGAATCTTTCTTTTTAACCCTGTAAGGGGGTGGTGCACTGTACCCGAAGATACTGCCATATCGGGTCAATGCATAGGGCGACGGAAGCAAGCTTCGAAATCGGCCCCCGTTCTCAAAAATGCATTTAATATATGGTCCCCAGATAGGGGACGTATCAGATATTAAACTGATAAGAACAGATACTACACTTGATCTTAGCCAAAAGGCCGAGAAGCGATAACCGTGAAAGGGGCGGGCCCAACAAGGTCCCCTTCATGGGCACTATCACTGCTTGCTGTCAGGGAGGCTGCCAGACAATTTTCCATGCACACTCTGGGCTGGGGGGCAGTCAACCACCAGTACACACAGCAGAACCTAAACCCATACCATTATTGCTAAGCAGCAAGACAGGGGCCCATTGCACTCCCACGGGGCCTTTTTAAATGCAATCCATAACCCGGATTTGCCAGGAACCCTTCTTACTCCTCCTACTTGCATGTGACACTGGGCTTAGGATCTGCATAGGAAACACACACACAAGCACACACCTACCTTTGTTGCCTGCAGATGCCTCCTTGGCTGTCCCCAAACGGTATCAAACCAACACCCACGGGAAGCTGTAAGCATAGAGGACATGCCTGCACCCCATTGGACTTACCTGTGTGGGTTAAATCCGGGTTATTTGACAACCTATGGCGGTGATGGTTCTGCTCAGGCAGAGCAGTGCTGATGCTCCTCATAAAGCTGTCGCTGCTGTGAAGGTTCTAGGTGACATCACAAATCCCTTTGGTTACATACACAACAAAGCTGGGTTGTTGTTGTTTACACTCTGCAAGGCCTGTGGAAGTGAGTGACATCATAGCACTGTAGTTCTGAGGGTTCAAGATGGATGCAACAATCTCCTGTTGCTTCTATGAAGGCCGTAATAGACGACATCACCAAACAGCTCCATAGTCACATACACAGCAAAGGAGAGATGTTGTTTACACCTAGTGATGTCAGTGGTATTGAGTGACATCACAGCACAGTGCTAAGGCTCCTGGGCCTGGACACAGCAGCGGCTGCAATATCTCAACGGAGAATACGTTTATATCTATGTGTGTGTGTGCGCATATATATATATATATATATATATATATATATATATATATATATATTTCTCCGCCGAAATCACTTTTAAACCCATTTCCACCTTTTTTTCCCTTCTCTTCCTCTTACTTTTTTTTCAAGTTTTTTTACGTTTTTCTCCTTTTCGCCTCTTTTCTGGGCGTATTATTCTTCTTTTTCTTCTTTTTTTTCGTCTAATGCATACCCCATCAGTGCAGCAATGCTTATTCAATACCGCCAGCAGATGGAGACACTGGGGGATAATTTTCTAAGGATTTATACTGATTTTTCCTGTCTGAATTTGTCGCACAGAAAGTTGCAGGCCAAATATGTGTGACATTTCTGCGACTTTAGCTTCTAGAGCATTTTTACAACATTATACATAGGTGCTGAATACATAAAAAGCGACTGTTCAGCGACAGACAAGTCGCATCGGCTGAAAGTAGGCCAGAATGTCAGTCCATGTTGGAGCAGGTTTAGATACAGTCTAAAGCATAGATCTCAAAGTCTGTGCACAGAATTTAGCAAGGGCCTCGCACCTTCTGATGCATCAGGTAGGTGCACAATAGCATAGCCTAACCCTCTGTACTTTGGTCTATATTGATGCGGGACATAGACAGCCAGCTGATGACCAATCCATTAGTGCAATGGATGGCTGGAAGCATTTGTCTTTGCCTTTGCAATACCACAGAAGCAATGCATGGTCAATGTACAGCAATGACACACCTGTGTGAACAGCCAGGAGACCCCCCCCCCCATGTTATGTTACATAGTTACATAGTTAGTACGGTCGAAAAAAGACATATGTCCATCACGTTCAACCAGGGAATTAAGGGGTAGGGGTGTGGCGCGATATTGGGGAAGGGATGAGATTTTATATTTCTTCATAAGCATTAATCTTATTTTGTCAATTAGGAACATTCAGCACCCACCCGCTATCAAGGCAGCTGCCTATCATGTCATGCCCTACCTGCACAGGTGTGCTGGCTACTCAAATGATCCAATTAAGGAGGCCATTTAGTCAGCAGCAGCAGAAGTCCTGTGCCTGGACGCTCCAACAGGGGCCAGACACAAGCAGAAGCAGAAGCAGCAGAAGCAGCAGCAGCACCACCTTTTGTTTTTTGGCTGCAGCAGCAGCAAGGCCCACAGGGCTGGCTAGCTGGCTAGCCAGCAAGCAGGTAGCAATGAAAGTAGGAATCTTTCTTTTTAACCCTGTAAGGGGGTGGTGCACTGTACCCGAAGATACTGCCATATCGGGTCAATGCATAGGGCGACGGAAGCAAGCTTCGAAATCGGCCCCCGTTCTCAAAAATCCATTTAATATATGGTCCCCAGATAGGGGACGTATCAGATATTAAACTGATAAGAACAGATACTACACTTGATCTTAGCCAAAAGGCCGAGAAGCGATAACCGTGAAAGGGGCGGGCCCAACAAGGTCCCCTTCATGGGCACTATCACTGCTTGCTGTCAGGGAGGCTGCCAGACAATTTTCCATGCACACTCTGGGCTGGGGGGCAGTCAACCACCAGTACACACAGCAGAACCTAAACCCATACCATTATTGCTAAGCAGCAAGACAAGGGCCCATTGCACTCCCACGGGGCCTTTTTAAATGCAATCCATAACCCGGATTTGCCAGGAACCCTTCTTACTCCTCCTACTTGCATGTGACACTGGGCTTAGGATCTGCATAGGAAACACACACACAAGCACACACCTACCTTTGTTGCCTGCAGATGCCTCCTTGGCTGTCCCCAAACGGTATCAAACCAACACCCACGGGAAGCTGTAAGCATAGAGGACATGCCTGCACCCCATTGGACTTACCTGTGTGGGTTAAATCCGGGTTATTTGACAACCTATGGCGGTGATGGTTCTGCTCAGGCAGAGCAGTGCTGATGCTCCTCATAAAGCTGTCGCTGCTGTGAAGGTTCTAGGTGACATCACAAATCCCTTTGGTTACATACACAACAAAGCTGGGTTGTTGTTGTTTACACTCTGCAAGGCCTGTGGAAGTGAGTGACATCATAGCACTGTAGTTCTGAGGGTTCAAGATGGATGCAACAATCTCCTGTTGCTTCTATGAAGGCCGTAATAGACGACATCACCAAACAGCTCCATAGTCACATACACAGCAAAGGAGAGATGTTGTTTACACCTAGTGATGTCAGTGGTATTGAGTGACATCACAGCACAGTGCTAAGGCTCCTGGGCCTGGACACAGCAGCGGCTGCAATATCTCAACGGAGAATACGTTTATATCTATGTGTGTGTGTGCGCATATATATATATATATATATATATATATATATATATATATTTCTCCGCCGAAATCACTTTTAAACCCATTTCCACCTTTTTTTCCCTTCTCTTCCTCTTACTTTTTTTTCACGTTTTTTTACGTTTTTCTCCTTTTCGCCTCTTTTCTGGGCGTATTATTCTTCTTTTTCTTCTTTTTTTTCGTCTAATGCATACCCCATCAGTGCAGCAATGCTTATTCAATACCGCCAGCAGATGGAGACACTGGGGGATAATTTTCTAAGGATTTATACTGATTTTTCCTGTCTGAATTTGTCGCACAGAAAGTTGCAGGCCAAATATGTGTGACATTTCTGCGACTTTAGCTTCTAGAGCATTTTTACAACATTATACATAGGTGCTGAATACATAAAAAGCGACTGTTCAGCGACAGACAAGTCGCATCGGCTGAAAGTAGGCCAGAATGTCAGTCCATGTTGGAGCAGGTTTAGATACAGTCTAAAGCATAGATCTCAAAGTCTGTGCACAGAATTTAGCAAGGGCCTCGCACCTTCTGATGCATCAGGTAGGTGCACAATAGCATAGCCTAACCCTCTGTACTTTGGTCTATATTGATGCGGGACATAGACAGCCAGCTGATGACCAATCCATTAGTGCAATGGATGGCTGGAAGCATTTGTCTTTGCCTTTGCAATACCACAGAAGCAATGCATGGTCAATGTACAGCAATGACACACCTGTGTGAACAGCCAGGAGACCCCCCCCCCCATGTTATGTTACATAGTTACATAGTTAGTACGGTCGAAAAAAGACATATGTCCATCACGTTCAACCAGGGAATTAAGGGGTAGGGGTGTGGCGCGATATTGGGGAAGGGATGAGATTTTATATTTCTTCATAAGCATTAATCTTATTTTGTCAATTAGGAACATTCAGCACCCACCCGCTATCAAGGCAGCTGCCTATCATGTCATGCCCTACCTGCACAGGTGTGCTGGCTACTCAAATGATCCAATTAAGGAGGCCATTTAGTCAGCAGCAGCAGAAGTCCTGTGCCTGGACGCTCCAACAGGGGCCAGACACAAGCAGAAGCAGAAGCAGCAGAAGCAGCAGCAGCACCACCTTTTGTTTTTTGGCTGCAGCAGCAGCAAGGCCCACAGGGCTGGCTAGCTGGCTAGCCAGCAAGCAGGTAGCAATGAAAGTAGGAATCTTTCTTTTTAACCCTGTAAGGGGGTGGTGCACTGTACCCGAAGATACTGCCATATCGGGTCAATGCATAGGGCGACGGAAGCAAGCTTCGAAATCGGCCCCCGTTCTCAAAAATCCATTTAATATATGGTCCCCAGATAGGGGACGTATCAGATATTAAACTGATAAGAACAGATACTACACTTGATCTTAGCCAAAAGGCCGAGAAGCGATAACCGTGAAAGGGGCGGGCCCAACAAGGTCCCCTTCATGGGCACTATCACTGCTTGCTGTCAGGGAGGCTGCCAGACAATTTTCCATGCACACTCTGGGCTGGGGGGCAGTCAACCACCAGTACACACAGCAGAACCTAAACCCATACCATTATTGCTAAGCAGCAAGACAGGGGCCCATTGCACTCCCACGGGGCCTTTTTAAATGCAATCCATAACCCGGATTTGCCAGGAACCCTTCTTACTCCTCCTACTTGCATGTGACACTGGGCTTAGGATCTGCATAGGAAACACACACACAAGCACACACCTACCTTTGTTGCCTGCAGATGCCTCCTTGGCTGTCCCCAAACGGTATCAAACCAACACCCACGGGAAGCTGTAAGCATAGAGGACATGCCTGCACCCCATTGGACTTACCTGTGTGGGTTAAATCCGGGTTATTTGACAACCTATGGCGGTGATGGTTCTGCTCAGGCAGAGCAGTGCTGATGCTCCTCATAAAGCTGTCGCTGCTGTGAAGGTTCTAGGTGACATCACAAATCCCTTTGGTTACATACACAACAAAGCTGGGTTGTTGTTGTTTACACTCTGCAAGGCCTGTGGAAGTGAGTGACATCATAGCACTGTAGTTCTGAGGGTTCAAGATGGATGCAACAATCTCCTGTTGCTTCTATGAAGGCCGTAATAGACGACATCACCAAACAGCTCCATAGTCACATACACAGCAAAGGAGAGATGTTGTTTACACCTAGTGATGTCAGTGGTATTGAGTGACATCACAGCACAGTGCTAAGGCTCCTGGGCCTGGACACAGCAGCGGCTGCAATATCTCAACGGAGAATACGTTTATATCTATGTGTGTGTGTGCGCATATATATATATATATATATATATATATATATATATATATATATATTTCTCCGCCGAAATCACTTTTAAACCCATTTCCACCTTTTTTTCCCTTCTCTTCCTCTTACTTTTTTTTCACGTTTTTTTACGTTTTTCTCCTTTTCGCCTCTTTTCTGGGCGTATTATTCTTCTTTTTCTTCTTTTTTTTCGTCTAATGCATACCCCATCAGTGCAGCAATGCTTATTCAATACCGCCAGCAGATGGAGACACTGGGGGATAATTTTCTAAGGATTTATACTGATTTTTCCTGTCTGAATTTGTCGCACAGAAAGTTGCAGGCCAAATATGTGTGACATTTCTGCGACTTTAGCTTCTAGAGCATTTTTACAACATTATACATAGGTGCTGAATACATAAAAAGCGACTGTTCAGCGACAGACAAGTCGCATCGGCTGAAAGTAGGCCAGAATGTCAGTCCATGTTGGAGCAGGTTTAGATACAGTCTAAAGCATAGATCTCAAAGTCTGTGCACAGAATTTAGCAAGGGCCTCGCACCTTCTGATGCATCAGGTAGGTGCACAATAGCATAGCCTAACCCTCTGTACTTTGGTCTATATTGATGCGGGACATAGACAGCCAGCTGATGACCAATCCATTAGTGCAATGGATGGCTGGAAGCATTTGTCTTTGCCTTTGCAATACCACAGAAGCAATGCATGGTCAATGTACAGCAATGACACACCTGTGTGAACAGCCAGGAGACCCCCCCCCCCCATGTTATGTTACATAGTTACATAGTTAGTACGGTCGAAAAAAGACATATGTCCATCACGTTCAACCAGGGAATTAAGGGGTAGGGGTGTGGCGCGATATTGGGGAAGGGATGAGATTTTATATTTCTTCATAAGCATTAATCTTATTTTGTCAATTAGGAACATTCAGCACCCACCCGCTATCAAGGCAGCTGCCTATCATGTCATGCCCTACCTGCACAGGTGTGCTGGCTACTCAAATGATCCAATTAAGGAGGCCATTTAGTCAGCAGCAGCAGAAGTCCTGTGCCTGGACGCTCCAACAGGGGCCAGACACAAGCAGAAGCAGAAGCAGCAGAAGCAGCAGCAGCACCACCTTTTGTTTTTTGGCTGCAGCAGCAGCAAGGCCCACAGGGCTGGCTAGCTGGCTAGCCAGCAAGCAGGTAGCAATGAAAGTAGGAATCTTTCTTTTTAACCCTGTAAGGGGGTGGTGCACTGTACCCGAAGATACTGCCATATCGGGTCAATGCATAGGGCGACGGAAGCAAGCTTCGAAATCGGCCCCCGTTCTCAAAAATCCATTTAATATATGGTCCCCAGATAGGGGACATATCAGATATTAAACTGATAAGAACAGATACTACACTTGATCTTAGCCAAAAGGCCGAGAAGCGATAACCGTGAAAGGGGCGGGCCCAACAAGGTCCCCTTCATGGGCACTATCACTGCTTGCTGTCAGGGAGGCTGCCAGACAATTTTCCATGCACACTCTGGGCTGGGGGGCAGTCAACCACCAGTACACACAGCAGAACCTAAACCCATACCATTATTGCTAAGCAGCAAGACAGGGGCCCATTGCACTCCCACGGGGCCTTTTTAAATGCAATCCATAACCCGGATTTGCCAGGAACCCTTCTTACTCCTCCTACTTGCATGTGACACTGGGCTTAGGATCTGCATAGGAAACACACACACAAGCACACACCTACCTTTGTTGCCTGCAGATGCCTCCTTGGCTGTCCCCAAACGGTATCAAACCAACACCCACGGGAAGCTGTAAGCATAGAGGACATGCCTGCACCCCATTGGACTTACCTGTGTGGGTTAAATCCGGGTTATTTGACAACCTATGGCGGTGATGGTTCTGCTCAGGCAGAGCAGTGCTGATGCTCCTCATAAAGCTGTCGCTGCTGTGAAGGTTCTAGGTGACATCACAAATCCCTTTGGTTACATACACAACAAAGCTGGGTTGTTGTTGTTTACACTCTGCAAGGCCTGTGGAAGTGAGTGACATCATAGCACTGTAGTTCTGAGGGTTCAAGATGGATGCAACAATCTCCTGTTGCTTCTATGAAGGCCGTAATAGACGACATCACCAAACAGCTCCATAGTCACATACACAGCAAAGGAGAGATGTTGTTTACACCTAGTGATGTCAGTGGTATTGAGTGACATCACAGCACAGTGCTAAGGCTCCTGGGCCTGGACACAGCAGCGGCTGCAATATCTCAACGGAGAATACGTTTATATCTATGTGTGTGTGTGCGCATATATATATATATATATATATATATATATATATATATATATATTTCTCCGCCGAAATCACTTTTAAACCCATTTCCACCTTTTTTTCCCTTCTCTTCCTCTTACTTTTTTTTCACGTTTTTTTACGTTTTTCTCCTTTTCGCCTCTTTTCTGGGCGTATTATTCTTCTTTTTCTTCTTTTTTTTCGTCTAATGCATACCCCATCAGTGCAGCAATGCTTATTCAATACCGCCAGCAGATGGAGACACTGGGGGATAATTTTCTAAGGATTTATACTGATTTTTCCTGTCTGAATTTGTCGCACAGAAAGTTGCAGGCCAAATATGTGTGACATTTCTGCGACTTTAGCTTCTAGAGCATTTTTACAACATTATACATAGGTGCTGAATACATAAAAAGCGACTGTTCAGCGACAGACAAGTCGCATCGGCTGAAAGTAGGCCAGAATGTCAGTCCATGTTGGAGCAGGTTTAGATACAGTCTAAAGCATAGATCTCAAAGTCTGTGCACAGAATTTAGCAAGGGCCTCGCACCTTCTGATGCATCAGGTAGGTGCACAATAGCATAGCCTAACCCTCTGTACTTTGGTCTATATTGATGCGGGACATAGACAGCCAGCTGATGACCAATCCATTAGTGCAATGGATGGCTGGAAGCATTTGTCTTTGCCTTTGCAATACCACAGAAGCAATGCATGGTCAATGTACAGCAATGACACACCTGTGTGAACAGCCAGGAGACCCCCCCCCCCATGTTATGTTACATAGTTACATAGTTAGTACGGTCGAAAAAAGACATATGTCCATCACGTTCAACCAGGGAATTAAGGGGTAGGGGTGTGGCGCGATATTGGGGAAGGGATGAGATTTTATATTTCTTCATAAGCATTAATCTTATTTTGTCAATTAGGAACATTCAGCACCCACCCGCTATCAAGGCAGCTGCCTATCATGTCATGCCCTACCTGCACAGGTGTGCTGGCTACTCAAATGATCCAATTAAGGAGGCCATTTAGTCAGCAGCAGCAGAAGTCCTGTGCCTGGACGCTCCAACAGGGGCCAGACACAAGCAGAAGCAGAAGCAGCAGAAGCAGCAGCAGCACCACCTTTTGTTTTTTGGCTGCAGCAGCAGCAAGGCCCACAGGGCTGGCTAGCTGGCTAGCCAGCAAGCAGGTAGCAATGAAAGTAGGAATCTTTCTTTTTAACCCTGTAAGGGGGTGGTGCACTGTACCCGAAGATACTGCCATATCGGGTCAATGCATAGGGCGACGGAAGCAAGCTTCGAAATCGGCCCCCGTTCTCAAAAATCCATTTAATATATGGTCCCCAGATAGGGGACATATCAGATATTAAACTGATAAGAACAGATACTACACTTGATCTTAGCCAAAAGGCCGAGAAGCGATAACCGTGAAAGGGGCGGGCCCAACAAGGTCCCCTTCATGGGCACTATCACTGCTTGCTGTCAGGGAGGCTGCCAGACAATTTTCCATGCACACTCTGGGCTGGGGGGCAGTCAACCACCAGTACACACAGCAGAACCTAAACCCATACCATTATTGCTAAGCAGCAAGACAGGGGCCCATTGCACTCCCACGGGGCCTTTTTAAATGCAATCCATAACCCGGATTTGCCAGGAACCCTTCTTACTCCTCCTACTTGCATGTGACACTGGGCTTAGGATCTGCATAGGAAACACACACACAAGCACACACCTACCTTTGTTGCCTGCAGATGCCTCCTTGGCTGTCCCCAAACGGTATCAAACCAACACCCACGGGAAGCTGTAAGCATAGAGGACATGCCTGCACCCCATTGGACTTACCTGTGTGGGTTAAATCCGGGTTATTTGACAACCTATGGCGGTGATGGTTCTGCTCAGGCAGAGCAGTGCTGATGCTCCTCATAAAGCTGTCGCTGCTGTGAAGGTTCTAGGTGACATCACAAATCCCTTTGGTTACATACACAACAAAGCTGGGTTGTTGTTGTTTACACTCTGCAAGGCCTGTGGAAGTGAGTGACATCATAGCACTGTAGTTCTGAGGGTTCAAGATGGATGCAACAATCTCCTGTTGCTTCTATGAAGGCCGTAATAGACGACATCACCAAACAGCTCCATAGTCACATACACAGCAAAGGAGAGATGTTGTTTACACCTAGTGATGTCAGTGGTATTGAGTGACATCACAGCACAGTGCTAAGGCTCCTGGGCCTGGACACAGCAGCGGCTGCAATATCTCAACGGAGAATACGTTTATATCTATGTGTGTGTGTGCGCATATATATATATATATATATATATATATATATATATATATATATATATTTCTCCGCCGAAATCACTTTTAAACCCATTTCCACCTTTTTTTCCCTTCTCTTCCTCTTACTTTTTTTTCACGTTTTTTTACGTTTTTCTCCTTTTCGCCTCTTTTCTGGGCGTATTATTCTTCTTTTTCTTCTTTTTTTTCGTCTAATGCATACCCCATCAGTGCAGCAATGCTTATTCAATACCGCCAGCAGATGGAGACACTGGGGGATAATTTTCTAAGGATTTATACTGATTTTTCCTGTCTGAATTTGTCGCACAGAAAGTTGCAGGCCAAATATGTGTGACATTTCTGCGACTTTAGCTTCTAGAGCATTTTTACAACATTATACATAGGTGCTGAATACATAAAAAGCGACTGTTCAGCGACAGACAAGTCGCATCGGCTGAAAGTAGGCCAGAATGTCAGTCCATGTTGGAGCAGGTTTAGATACAGTCTAAAGCATAGATCTCAAAGTCTGTGCACAGAATTTAGCAAGGGCCTCGCACCTTCTGATGCATCAGGTAGGTGCACAATAGCATAGCCTAACCCTCTGTACTTTGGTCTATATTGATGCGGGACATAGACAGCCAGCTGATGACCAATCCATTAGTGCAATGGATGGCTGGAAGCATTTGTCTTTGCCTTTGCAATACCACAGAAGCAATGCATGGTCAATGTACAGCAATGACACACCTGTGTGAACAGCCAGGAGACCCCCCCCCCCCCCATGTTATGTTACATAGTTACATAGTTAGTACGGTCGAAAAAAGACATATGTCCATCACGTTCAACCAGGGAATTAAGGGGTAGGGGTGTGGCGCGATATTGGGGAAGGGATGAGATTTTATATTTCTTCATAAGCATTAATCTTATTTTGTCAATTAGGAACATTCAGCACCCACCCGCTATCAAGGCAGCTGCCTATCATGTCATGCCCTACCTGCACAGGTGTGCTGGCTACTCAAATGATCCAATTAAGGAGGCCATTTAGTCAGCAGCAGCAGAAGTCCTGTGCCTGGACGCTCCAACAGGGGCCAGACACAAGCAGAAGCAGAAGCAGCAGAAGCAGCAGCAGCACCACCTTTTGTTTTTTGGCTGCAGCAGCAGCAAGGCCCACAGGGCTGGCTAGCTGGCTAGCCAGCAAGCAGGTAGCAATGAAAGTAGGAATCTTTCTTTTTAACCCTGTAAGGGGGTGGTGCACTGTACCCGAAGATACTGCCATATCGGGTCAATGCATAGGGCGACGGAAGCAAGCTTCGAAATCGGCCCCCGTTCTCAAAAATCCATTTAATATATGGTCCCCAGATAGGGGACGTATCAGATATTAAACTGATAAGAACAGATACTACACTTGATCTTAGCCAAAAGGCCGAGAAGCGATAACCGTGAAAGGGGCGGGCCCAACAAGGTCCCCTTCATGGGCACTATCACTGCTTGCTGTCAGGGAGGCTGCCAGACAATTTTCCATGCACACTCTGGGCTGGGGGGCAGTCAACCACCAGTACACACAGCAGAACCTAAACCCATACCATTATTGCTAAGCAGCAAGACAGGGGCCCATTGCACTCCCACGGGGCCTTTTTAAATGCAATCCATAACCCGGATTTGCCAGGAACCCTTCTTACTCCTCCTACTTGCATGTGACACTGGGTTAGGATCTGCATAGGAAACACACACACAAGCACACACCTACCTTTGTTGCCTGCAGATGCCTCCTTGGCTGTCCCCAAACGGTATCAAACCAACACCCACGGGAAGCTGTAAGCATAGAGGACATGCCTGCACCCCATTGGACTTACCTGTGTGGGTTAAATCCGGGTTATTTGACAACCTATGGCGGTGATGGTTCTGCTCAGGCAGAGCAGTGCTGATGCTCCTCATAAAGCTGTCGCTGCTGTGAAGGTTCTAGGTGACATCACAAATCCCTTTGGTTACATACACAACAAAGCTGGGTTGTTGTTGTTTACACTCTGCAAGGCCTGTGGAAGTGAGTGACATCATAGCACTGTAGTTCTGAGGGTTCAAGATGGATGCAACAATCTCCTGTTGCTTCTATGAAGGCCGTAATAGACGACATCACCAAACAGCTCCATAGTCACATACACAGCAAAGGAGAGATGTTGTTTACACCTAGTGATGTCAGTGGTATTGAGTGACATCACAGCACAGTGCTAAGGCTCCTGGGCCTGGACACAGCAGCGGCTGCAATATCTCAACGGAGAATACGTTTATATCTATGTGTGTGTGTGCGCATATATATATATATATATATATATATATATATATATATATATTTCTCCGCCGAAATCACTTTTAAACCCATTTCCACCTTTTTTTCCCTTCTCTTCCTCTTACTTTTTTTTCACGTTTTTTTACGTTTTTCTCCTTTTCGCCTCTTTTCTGGGCGTATTATTCTTCTTTTTCTTCTTTTTTTTCGTCTAATGCATACCCCATCAGTGCAGCAATGCTTATTCAATACCGCCAGCAGATGGAGACACTGGGGGATAATTTTCTAAGGATTTATACTGATTTTTCCTGTCTGAATTTGTCGCACAGAAAGTTGCAGGCCAAATATGTGTGACATTTCTGCGACTTTAGCTTCTAGAGCATTTTTACAACATTATACATAGGTGCTGAATACATAAAAAGCGACTGTTCAGCGACAGACAAGTCGCATCGGCTGAAAGTAGGCCAGAATGTCAGTCCATGTTGGAGCAGGTTTAGATACAGTCTAAAGCATAGATCTCAAAGTCTGTGCACAGAATTTAGCAAGGGCCTCGCACCTTCTGATGCATCAGGTAGGTGCACAATAGCATAGCCTAACCCTCTGTACTTTGGTCTATATTGATGCGGGACATAGACAGCCAGCTGATGACCAATCCATTAGTGCAATGGATGGCTGGAAGCATTTGTCTTTGCCTTTGCAATACCACAGAAGCAATGCATGGTCAATGTACAGCAATGACACACCTGTGTGAACAGCCAGGAGACCCCCCCCCCCCATGTTATGTTACATAGTTACATAGTTAGTACGGTCGAAAAAAGACATATGTCCATCACGTTCAACCAGGGAATTAAGGGGTAGGGGTGTGGCGCGATATTGGGGAAGGGATGAGATTTTATATTTCTTCATAAGCATTAATCTTATTTTGTCAATTAGGAACATTCAGCACCCACCCGCTATCAAGGCAGCTGCCTATCATGTCATGCCCTACCTGCACAGGTGTGCTGGCTACTCAAATGATCCAATTAAGGAGGCCATTTAGTCAGCAGCAGCAGAAGTCCTGTGCCTGGACGCTCCAACAGGGGCCAGACACAAGCAGAAGCAGAAGCAGCAGAAGCAGCAGCAGCACCACCTTTTGTTTTTTGGCTGCAGCAGCAGCAAGGCCCACAGGGCTGGCTAGCTGGCTAGCCAGCAAGCAGGTAGCAATGAAAGTAGGAATCTTTCTTTTTAACCCTGTAAGGGGGTGGTGCACTGTACCCGAAGATACTGCCATATCGGGTCAATGCATAGGGCGACGGAAGCAAGCTTCGAAATCGGCCCCCGTTCTCAAAAATCCATTTAATATATGGTCCCCAGATAGGGGACGTATCAGATATTAAACTGATAAGAACAGATACTACACTTGATCTTAGCCAAAAGGCCGAGAAGCGATAACCGTGAAAGGGGCGGGCCCAACAAGGTCCCCTTCATGGGCACTATCACTGCTTGCTGTCAGGGAGGCTGCCAGACAATTTTCCATGCACACTCTGGGCTGGGGGGCAGTCAACCACCAGTACACACAGCAGAACCTAAACCCATACCATTATTGCTAAGCAGCAAGACAGGGGCCCATTGCACTCCCACGGGGCCTTTTTAAATGCAATCCATAACCCGGATTTGCCAGGAACCCTTCTTACTCCTCCTACTTGCATGTGACACTGGGCTTAGGATCTGCATAGGAAACACACACACAAGCACACACCTACCTTTGTTGCCTGCAGATGCCTCCTTGGCTGTCCCCAAACGGTATCAAACCAACACCCACGGGAAGCTGTAAGCATAGAGGACATGCCTGCACCCCATTGGACTTACCTGTGTGGGTTAAATCCGGGTTATTTGACAACCTATGGCGGTGATGGTTCTGCTCAGGCAGAGCAGTGCTGATGCTCCTCATAAAGCTGTCGCTGCTGTGAAGGTTCTAGGTGACATCACAAATCCCTTTGGTTACATACACAACAAAGCTGGGTTGTTGTTGTTTACACTCTGCAAGGCCTGTGGAAGTGAGTGACATCATAGCACTGTAGTTCTGAGGGTTCAAGATGGATGCAACAATCTCCTGTTGCTTCTATGAAGGCCGTAATAGACGACATCACCAAACAGCTCCATAGTCACATACACAGCAAAGGAGAGATGTTGTTTACACCTAGTGATGTCAGTGGTATTGAGTGACATCACAGCACAGTGCTAAGGCTCCTGGGCCTGGACACAGCAGCGGCTGCAATATCTCAACGGAGAATACGTTTATATCTATGTGTGTGTGTGCGCATATATATATATATATATATATATATATATATATATATATATATATTTCTCCGCCGAAATCACTTTTAAACCCATTTCCACCTTTTTTTCCCTTCTCTTCCTCTTACTTTTTTTTCACGTTTTTTTACGTTTTTCTCCTTTTCGCCTCTTTTCTGGGCGTATTATTCTTCTTTTTCTTCTTTTTTTTCGTCTAATGCATACCCCATCAGTGCAGCAATGCTTATTCAATACCGCCAGCAGATGGAGACACTGGGGGATAATTTTCTAAGGATTTATACTGATTTTTCCTGTCTGAATTTGTCGCACAGAAAGTTGCAGGCCAAATATGTGTGACATTTCTGCGACTTTAGCTTCTAGAGCATTTTTACAACATTATACATAGGTGCTGAATACATAAAAAGCGACTGTTCAGCGACAGACAAGTCGCATCGGCTGAAAGTAGGCCAGAATGTCAGTCCATGTTGGAGCAGGTTTAGATACAGTCTAAAGCATAGATCTCAAAGTCTGTGCACAGAATTTAGCAAGGGCCTCGCACCTTCTGATGCATCAGGTAGGTGCACAATAGCATAGCCTAACCCTCTGTACTTTGGTCTATATTGATGCGGGACATAGACAGCCAGCTGATGACCAATCCATTAGTGCAATGGATGGCTGGAAGCATTTGTCTTTGCCTTTGCAATACCACAGAAGCAATGCATGGTCAATGTACAGCAATGACACACCTGTGTGAACAGCCAGGAGACCCCCCCCCCCCATGTTATGTTACATAGTTACATAGTTAGTACGGTCGAAAAAAGACATATGTCCATCACGTTCAACCAGGGAATTAAGGGGTAGGGGTGTGGCGCGATATTGGGGAAGGGATGAGATTTTATATTTCTTCATAAGCATTAATCTTATTTTGTCAATTAGGAACATTCAGCACCCACCCGCTATCAAGGCAGCTGCCTATCATGTCATGCCCTACCTGCACAGGTGTGCTGGCTACTCAAATGATCCAATTAAGGAGGCCATTTAGTCAGCAGCAGCAGAAGTCCTGTGCCTGGACGCTCCAACAGGGGCCAGACACAAGCAGAAGCAGAAGCAGCAGAAGCAGCAGCAGCACCAC
Source organism: Hyla sarda (assembly GCF_029499605.1). Taxonomy (NCBI): domain Eukaryota; kingdom Metazoa; phylum Chordata; class Amphibia; order Anura; family Hylidae; genus Hyla; species Hyla sarda. The sequence continues at coordinate 134,152 of NW_026610994.1, forward strand.
CTTTTGTTTTTTGGCTGCAGCAGCAGCAAGGCCCACAGGGCTGGCTAGCTGGCTAGCCAGCAAGCAGGTAGCAATGAAAGTAGGAATCTTTCTTTTTAACCCTGTAAGGGGGTGGTGCACTGTACCCGAAGATACTGCCATATCGGGTCAATGCATAGGGCGACGGAAGCAAGCTTCGAAATCGGCCCCCGTTCTCAAAAATCCATTTAATATATGGTCCCCAGATAGGGGACGTATCAGATATTAAACTGATAAGAACAGATACTACACTTGATCTTAGCCAAAAGGCCGAGAAGCGATAACCGTGAAAGGGGCGGGCCCAACAAGGTCCCCTTCATGGGCACTATCACTGCTTGCTGTAAGTGAGGCTGCCAGACAATTTTCCATGCACACTCTGGGCTGGGGGGCAGTCAACCACCAGTACACACAGCAGAACCTAAACCCATACCATTATTGCTAAGCAGCAAGACAGGGGCCCATTGCACTCCCACGGGGCCTTTTTAAATGCAATCCATAACCCGGATTTGCCAGGAACCCTTCTTACTCCTCCTACTTGCATGTGACACTGGGCTTAGGATCTGCATAGGAAACACACACACAAGCACACACCTACCTTTGTTGCCTGCAGATGCCTCCTTGGCTGTCCCCAAACGGTATCAAACCAACACCCACGGGAAGCTGTAAGCATAGAGGACATGCCTGCACCCCATTGGACTTACCTGTGTGGGTTAAATCCGGGTTATTTGACAACCTATGGCGGTGATGGTTCTGCTCAGGCAGAGCAGTGCTGATGCTCCTCATAAAGCTGTCGCTGCTGTGAAGGTTCTAGGTGACATCACAAATCCCTTTGGTTACATACACAACAAAGCTGGGTTGTTGTTGTTTACACTCTGCAAGGCCTGTGGAAGTGAGTGACATCATAGCACTGTAGTTCTGAGGGTTCAAGATGGATGCAACAATCTCCTGTTGCTTCTATGAAGGCCGTAATAGACGACATCACCAAACAGCTCCATAGTCACATACACAGCAAAGGAGAGATGTTGTTTACACCTAGTGATGTCAGTGGTATTGAGTGACATCACAGCACAGTGCTAAGGCTCCTGGGCCTGGACACAGCAGCGGCTGCAATATCTCAACGGAGAATACGTTTATATCTATGTGTGTGTGTGCGCATATATATATATATATATATATATATATATATATATATTTCTCCGCCGAAATCACTTTTAAACCCATTTCCACCTTTTTTTCCCTTCTCTTCCTCTTACTTTTTTTTCACGTTTTTTTACGTTTTTCTCCTTTTCGCCTCTTTTCTGGGCGTATTATTCTTCTTTTTCTTCTTTTTTTTCGTCTAATGCATACCCCATCAGTGCAGCAATGCTTATTCAATACCGCCAGCAGATGGAGACACTGGGGGATAATTTTCTAAGGATTTATACTGATTTTTCCTGTCTGAATTTGTCGCACAGAAAGTTGCAGGCCAAATATGTGTGACATTTCTGCGACTTTAGCTTCTAGAGCATTTTTACAACATTATACATAGGTGCTGAATACATAAAAAGCGACTGTTCAGCGACAGACAAGTCGCATCGGCTGAAAGTAGGCCAGAATGTCAGTCCATGTTGGAGCAGGTTTAGATACAGTCTAAAGCATAGATCTCAAAGTCTGTGCACAGAATTTAGCAAGGGCCTCGCACCTTCTGATGCATCAGGTAGGTGCACAATAGCATAGCCTAACCCTCTGTACTTTGGTCTATATTGATGCGGGACATAGACAGCCAGCTGATGACCAATCCATTAGTGCAATGGATGGCTGGAAGCATTTGTCTTTGCCTTTGCAATACCACAGAAGCAATGCATGGTCAATGTACAGCAATGACACACCTGTGTGAACAGCCAGGAGACCCCCCCCCCCCATGTTATGTTACATAGTTACATAGTTAGTACGGTCGAAAAAAGACATATGTCCATCACGTTCAACCAGGGAATTAAGGGGTAGGGGTGTGGCGCGATATTGGGGAAGGGATGAGATTTTATATTTCTTCATAAGCATTAATCTTATTTTGTCAATTAGGAACATTCAGCACCCACCCGCTATCAAGGCAGCTGCCTATCATGTCATGCCCTACCTGCACAGGTGTGCTGGCTACTCAAATGATCCAATTAAGGAGGCCATTTAGTCAGCAGCAGCAGAAGTCCTGTGCCTGGACGCTCCAACAGGGGCCAGACACAAGCAGAAGCAGAAGCAGCAGAAGCAGCAGCAGCACCACCTTTTGTTTTTTGGCTGCAGCAGCAGCAAGGCCCACAGGGCTGGCTAGCTGGCTAGCCAGCAAGCAGGTAGCAATGAAAGTAGGAATCTTTCTTTTTAACCCTGTAAGGGGGTGGTGCACTGTACCCGAAGATACTGCCATATCGGGTCAATGCATAGGGCGACGGAAGCAAGCTTCGAAATCGGCCCCCGTTCTCAAAAATCCATTTAATATATGGTCCCCAGATAGGGGACGTATCAGATATTAAACTGATAAGAACAGATACTACACTTGATCTTAGCCAAAAGGCCGAGAAGCGATAACCGTGAAAGGGGCGGGCCCAACAAGGTCCCCTTCATGGGCACTATCACTGCTTGCTGTCAGGGAGGCTGCCAGACAATTTTCCATGCACACTCTGGGCTGGGGGGCAGTCAACCACCAGTACACACAGCAGAACCTAAACCCATACCATTATTGCTAAGCAGCAAGACAGGGGCCCATTGCACTCCCACGGGGCCTTTTTAAATGCAATCCATAACCCGGATTTGCCAGGAACCCTTCTTACTCCTCCTACTTGCATGTGACACTGGGCTTAGGATCTGCATAGGAAACACACACACAAGCACACACCTACCTTTGTTGCCTGCAGATGCCTCCTTGGCTGTCCCCAAACGGTATCAAACCAACACCCACGGGAAGCTGTAAGCATAGAGGACATGCCTGCACCCCATTGGACTTACCTGTGTGGGTTAAATCCGGGTTATTTGACAACCTATGGCGGTGATGGTTCTGCTCAGGCAGAGCAGTGCTGATGCTCCTCATAAAGCTGTCGCTGCTGTGAAGGTTCTAGGTGACATCACAAATCCCTTTGGTTACATACACAACAAAGCTGGGTTGTTGTTGTTTACACTCTGCAAGGCCTGTGGAAGTGAGTGACATCATAGCACTGTAGTTCTGAGGGTTCAAGATGGATGCAACAATCTCCTGTTGCTTCTATGAAGGCCGTAATAGACGACATCACCAAACAGCTCCATAGTCACATACACAGCAAAGGAGAGATGTTGTTTACACCTAGTGATGTCAGTGGTATTGAGTGACATCACAGCACAGTGCTAAGGCTCCTGGGCCTGGACACAGCAGCGGCTGCAATATCTCAACGGAGAATACGTTTATATCTATGTGTGTGTGTGCGCATATATATATATATATATATATATATATATATATATATATTTCTCCGCCGAAATCACTTTTAAACCCATTTCCACCTTTTTTTCCCTTCTCTTCCTCTTACTTTTTTTTCACGTTTTTTTACGTTTTTCTCCTTTTCGCCTCTTTTCTGGGCGTATTATTCTTCTTTTTCTTCTTTTTTTTCGTCTAATGCATACCCCATCAGTGCAGCAATGCTTATTCAATACCGCCAGCAGATGGAGACACTGGGGGATAATTTTCTAAGGATTTATACTGATTTTTCCTGTCTGAATTTGTCGCACAGAAAGTTGCAGGCCAAATATGTGTGACATTTCTGCGACTTTAGCTTCTAGAGCATTTTTACAACATTATACATAGGTGCTGAATACATAAAAAGCGACTGTTCAGCGACAGACAAGTCGCATCGGCTGAAAGTAGGCCAGAATGTCAGTCCATGTTGGAGCAGGTTTAGATACAGTCTAAAGCATAGATCTCAAAGTCTGTGCACAGAATTTAGCAAGGGCCTCGCACCTTCTGATGCATCAGGTAGGTGCACAATAGCATAGCCTAACCCTCTGTACTTTGGTCTATATTGATGCGGGACATAGACAGCCAGCTGATGACCAATCCATTAGTGCAATGGATGGCTGGAAGCATTTGTCTTTGCCTTTGCAATACCACAGAAGCAATGCATGGTCAATGTACAGCAATGACACACCTGTGTGAACAGCCAGGAGACCCCCCCCCCCATGTTATGTTACATAGTTACATAGTTAGTACGGTCGAAAAA